>NW_026596240.1:11629416-11692987 GCF_907164565.1 Psammomys obesus | reverse complement strand
GATAGATAGATAGATAGATAGATAGATAGATAGATAGATAGATAGATAAATAGATAATAAAGGAAAAGGAAGTTGGGACTTGGATGAGAATGCACTGGATCTGTCAATGGGTTTATGGACAATTCCTGTTCTGTCAAGATGAAGTCTTCTGATAGACATCCCTAGAATGTCTTGGCATTTAGGAAGTCGCTCTTTATTTCTTTCAACAATGTTCTGTAACTTTCTTATACATGCTGCACTTCAAGTGTGTGTATACATGTTCATGTATGTGCACATATCTGTGTGTGCATATGTGTGCAGAGGTCAGAGGTCTACATCAAGTATCTTCCTTTGTCATTATCCACCTAGTTATTCTTTGCGACAGAGTCTCTCGCTGAATCTGGAACTTACTGATTCATCTACACTGGCTGGCCAGCAAGCTCAGGCACTCCTCCTGCCTCTTCCTCCCCACATGAGGATTATAGGCATGTGTCCTGCCCCAGGCTTGGATTTACTGGGGTGCTGAAGATCAGTACGTCCTGAAATTCATCCAGCAAACACTTTGTATATTGAGCCAGCTCCCCAGCACCACATCTTTCTAACTTGAATTTTGTTGTTTATTTTTTGTTTTCTTTAAAGATCTAAATTTTGTTCTTCCCTTCCCTTTCTTTTTTTATATTAATTACAGTTGATTTACTTTGTATCCCAGCTGTAGCCCTCTACCTCATTCCCTCTCAATCCCACCCTACCTCCCTCATCTCCTCCCTGCCCCTCTCTAAGTCCACTGATAGGGGAGGTGGTCCTCCTTTCCATCTGACCCTAGCTTATCAGGTCTCATCAGAACTGGCTGCAATGTCCTCCTCTGTGGCCTAGCAAGGCCCTTGTTGGTGGGGAGGGGGAGGTGAGGTCAAAGAGCCAGCCACTGAGTTCCTATATGAGACAGTCCCTGTTCCCCTTATTAGGGCACCCACTTGGATACTGAGATGCCATGGGCTACGTCTGAGCAGGGGTTCTAGGTTATATCCATTTATGGTCCTTGGTGGAGAATCAGTCTCAGAAAAGACTCCTGTGCCCAAATATATTTGGTCCTTGTGGAGCTCCTGTCCTCTCCAGTTCTTACTAACTCCCCCTTCTTTCACATGATTCCCTACATTCTGCCCAAGGTTTTGTGACAAGTTTCAGGATCTGGTTTGATACACTGGTAGGTAGAGTCTTTCAGAGGTTCTCTATGGCAGGCCCCTGTCCAAACAGCCTTGTTTTCTCCTACTTCCAATATCCATCCCATTTGTCTTTCTAAGCAAGGATTGATCATCTTACCCCAGGTCCTCCTTCTTGCTTAGCTTCTTTAGGTGCACAGATTTTAGTATGTTTATCCTATCTTTTAGGTCTAGTATCCACTTATAAGTGAGTACATACCCTGTGTGTCTTTCTGTTTCTGGGATACCTCACTGAGGATAATCTTTTCTAGATCCCACCATTTGCCTGAAAAATTCATGATTTCCTTGTTTTTAATTGCTGAGTAGTATTCCATTGTGTAAATGTACCACAATTTCTGTATCCATTCCTCTGTTGAATGACATCTGGGTTTTTTCCAGGTTCTGGCTATTATGAATAAAACTGCTCAAACATGGTTGATCAAATGTCCTTGTTCTCTACTTGAACATCTTTTTTTATATATGCCTAAAAGTGATATAGCTGGATCTTGAGGAATCACTATTCCTAGTCATCTGAGAAAGGGCCAGATTGATTTCCAAAGTGGTTGTACAAGTTTACATCCCCACCAGCAATGGAGGAGGGTTCCCCTTTCTCCACAACCTCTCCAGCATGTGTTGTCATTTGAGTTTTTAATCTTAGCCATTCTGAGGGGTGTCACGTAAAATCTCAGGGTCGTTTTGATTTGCATCTCCCTGATGACTAAGGACATGGAGCATTCCTTTTAAGTGTTTCTCTGCCATTCAATATTCCTCTATTGAGAATTCTCTGTTTAGTTCTGTACCCCATTTTTAATTGGATTACTTGATTTGTTGCTTTTTAACTTCTTTAGTTCTTTATATATTCTGGATATTAGCCGTCTGTCAGATATAGGGTTGGTGAAGATCCTTCCCCAGTCTGTAGGCTGTCGTTTTGTTCTGAAGACAGTGTCTTTTGCTTTATAGAAGCTTTTCAGTTTCATGAAGTCCCATTTATTGATTGTTGATCTTAGAGCCTGTGCTGTTGGTGTTCTGTTCAGGAAGTTGTCTCCTGTGACAGTGAGGTCAAGGCTCTTCCCCACTTTTTCTTCTATCATATTTAGTGTGTCTGGCTTTATGTTGAGATCTTTGATCCACTTGGACTTTAGTTTTGTTCAGGGTGATAACTATGGACCTATTTTCATTTTTCTTCATGTAGACATACAGGTGGACCAGAACCATTTTTTGAAGATGCTGTTTTTTTTTTTGTTTGTTTGTTTGTTTTTTTTTGTTTTTTTTTTTCCATTGAATGATTTTGGCTTCTTTGTCAAAAATCAAGTATCCATAGGTTAGTGGATTTATTTCTGGGTCTTCTATTCGGTTCCATTGATCCACTATTCTGTTTTTATGCCAATACCATGTGATTTTTAATACTATTGCTCTGTAGTACAGATTGAGATCAGGGATGAAGATACCTCCAAATGATCTGTTGTTGTACAGGATCATTTTGGAAATTCTGGGTTTTTTGTTTCTCCATATGAAGTTGAGAATTTTTCTTTCAAGGTCTGTAAAGAATTGTGTTGGTATTTTGATGGGGATTGCATTGAATCTGTAGATAGCAGAATGGACATTTGGCAGAATGGACATTTTCACTGTTAATCCTACCGATTCATGAGCAGGGGAGATCTTTCCATCTTCTGATATCTTCTTCAATTTCTTTCTTCAGAGACTTAAAGTTTTTTCAAACAGGTCTTTAACTTGCTTAGTTAGAGTCACATCAAGGTACTTTATGTTATTAATGGCTATTGTGAAGGGTATTGTTTCCCTAATTTCTTTCTCAGCCCTTTTGTCTTTGGTATACAGGAGGGCTTCTGATTTTTTTTAAGTTAATTTTGTATCCAGCCACTTGGCTGAAGGTGTTTATCATCTGAAGGATTTCTCTGGTTGAATTTTTTGGATCACTAATGTATACTATCATATCATCTGCAAATAGTGATAATTTGACCTCTTCCTTTCTGATTTGTATCCCCTTGTTCTCCTTTAGTTGTCTTATTTTTCTACCTAGGACTTCAAGTACTATGTTGAAGAGATATGGAGAGAGTGGGCAGCCTTGCCTCATCCCTGATTTCAGTGGGATTGATTTAAGTTTCTCTCCATTTAGTTTTATGTTGGCTATAGGCTTGCTGTATATTGCCTTTACTATGTTTAGGTATGTGCCTTGTATCCCTGATCTCTCCAAGACTTTAAACATGAATAGGTATTGGATTTTGTCAAATGCTTTTTTGGCATCTAAGGAGATGATCATGAGGTTTTTCTCCTTCAGTTTGTTTATATGGTAGATTACATTGATGGATTTCCAGATATTTTTTTTTCATTTTTATTTTTCTTTTTGGTTACAATTTGCTAACTCTGTGTCCCAGCTGTATCCCGCTCCCTCATTCCCTCCCCCTCCCCAACTCCCTCCCTGGTCTCCTCCCTGCCCCTTTTCAAGTCCACTGATAGGGGAGGACCTCCTCCCCTTTCATTTAACCCTGTTTTATCAGGTATCTTCAAGGCTGGCTGCAAAGTCCTCCTCTGTGGCCTAACAGGACTGCTGGATTTCCGGATATTAAACCACCCTTGCATGCCTGGGATGAAGCATACTTGGTCATGGTGGATGATATCTTTTATGTGTTCTCAGATTCAGTTTGCAAGTATTTTATTGAGTATTTTTGCATCAATATTCATAAAAGAGATAGGTCTGAAGTTCTCTTTTTTTGTTGTGTCTTTGTGTGGTTTAGGTATCAAGGTGACCGTGGCTTCCTAGAATGACTTTGGAAATGTTCCTTCTGTTTCTATTTTGTGGAATAGTTTGAAGAGAATTGGAGTTAGCTCTTCTCCAAAGGTCTGGTAGAATTCTGCACTGAAACCATCTGGCCCTGGGTTTGTTTTGGGAGACTTTTGATGACTGCTTCTATTTCCTTGGGGGATATAGGACTATTCAATCTTCCTACCTGATCTTGATTTAATTTTGGCAAATGGAATCTATCAAGAAAATTGTCCATTTTGTTTAGATTTTCAAATTTTGCGGCATATAGGCTTTTATAGTAAGACCTAATGATTGTTTGGATTTCCTTGGTGTCTGTTGTTATGTCCCCCTTTTCATTTTTGATTTTGCTGATTTGGACAGTTTCTCTCTGCCTTTTAGTTGGTTTGGCTAAGGGCTTGTCTGTCTTGTTGATTTTCTCAAAGAACCAGCTCTTGGTTTCATTGATTTTTTTGAGTTGTTCTATTTGTTTCTAATTTATTAATTTCTGCCCTGAACTCATGTATTTCCAGCTGTCTACTCTTCTTGGGTGTGTCTGCTTCTTTTTTCTTTTTCCCCCCTGCGGCTTTCAGGTGAACTATTAAGTTGCTTTTATGTGGTGTTTCAAATTTCTTCTTGAAAGCACTTAGTGCTATGAAAGCACTTAGCACTGCTTTCATTGTGTCCCATAATTTTGGGTATGTTGTGCCTTCATTTTCATTGAATTCTAGGAAGTCTTTAATTTCTTTCTTTATATAGAGAGCACTTATATAGAGAGCTCTTTATATAGAGCTCTTAACCGAGCTGTCATTGAGTAGCAGAGGTTTTTAGTTTCTATGTATGTGTAGGCTTTTTGCTATTTCTGTTTTTGTTGAGGTCCAGCTTCAGACCATGGTGGTCAGATAGGATACAAGGGCTTATTTCAATCTTCTTGTATCTGATGAGGGTTGCTTTGTGACCCTATATGATCTATTTTGGAGAAGGTTCCATGTGGTGCTGAACAGAAGGAACACTTTTGAATTTGGATGAAAAGTTCTGTAGATATCTATTATGTCCATTTGATTTAGGGCCTCTGTAAGTGCCTTTATTTCCCTGTTTAGCTTCTGTTTGGATGATCTGTCCCTTGGTGAGAATGGGGTGTTGAAGTATCCCACTATTAAGGTGTTGGGATCGATGTGTGATTTCAGCTTTAATAATGTTTCATTTACAAATGTTGGTGGTTTTGTATTTGAGGCATAGGTGTTCAGAATTGTGATGTCCTTCTGGTGGATTTTTCCTTTGATGAGAATGAAGTGCCCCTCCTCATCTTTTTAAATTAATTTTGGTTGAAAGTCTATTTTATTAGATATTAGGATAGCTACCGCAGCTTGTTTTCTGGGTCCATTTGTTTGAAAAACATTTTCCATTCCTTTACTCTGAGGTAGTGTTTATCTTTGTTGCAAAGGTGTGTTTCTTGGATGCAGCAGAATGTTGGAACCTGTTAGTCTGTGTCTTTTTAATGAAGAATTGAGTCCATTGATAATAGTGACTAATGAATGTTAGTTCCTTTTATTGTGGAGTTGTTGTTACTGTGATTCATTGCTTGTTTTCTCTTAATTTTTGTTGGGAAACTATCTGTATTCTATGTTTTCTTGGGTGCAGTTGTTTTTGTTGGATTAGAGTTTTCTTTCTAGTACTTTCTGTAGTACTGGTTTGTGTGTAAATATTGCTTAAATTTAGTTTTGTCATGGAATATTTTGTTTTCTCCATCTAAGTCGATTGAAAACTTTGCTGGGTATAGTACTCTGGGTTGGCATCTGCGGTCCCTTAAAGTCTGCATGACATCTGCCCAGGTCTTTCTGGCTTTCATAGTTTCTGATGAGGAGTCTGGTGTGATTCTAATAGGTCTACCTTTATATGTTACTTAGCCTTTTTCTCCTGCTGATTTTAATATTTTTTCTTTGTTCTGTAGATTTAGTGTTTTGACTATGATGTGACGTGAGGAGTTTCTTTTCTGGTCTAGTCTATTTGGTGTTCTGTAGGCCTCTTGTATATTTATGGACATCTCTTTCTTTAAGTTGGAAAATTTTTCTTCTATGATTTTCTTGAAGATATTTTCTGGACCTTGGAGCCTGGAGTCTTCTTTTTCATCAATTCCTATTCTTGGATTTTGCCTTTTCATGGCGTCCTTGATTTCTTGGATGTTTTGTGTTTTGTATTTTTCTGATTTTACTTTTTCTTTGAAAGAAGTATCAATTTCTGCAAGTGTATCTTCAGCACCAGAGATTCTCTCTTCCCTCTCTAGTATTCTGATGGTGATGCTTACCTTTGTGGTTCCTGATCTTTTCTCTAACTTCTCCAGCTCCAGGGTTTTCTCTATTTGTGTTTTCTTTATTGCTTCTAATTCTGTTTTCATGCCTTGCACCATTTCCTTCATCTGTTTGAATGTAGATTCCTGTCTCTCTATGATGGTCTCTCTCTCTCTCTCTCTTTTTTTTTTTTTTTTTTTTTTTTGCTGGTTTCCTCTCTATATGCCACTAATTGTGCCTCTATTTGTTTGGCTATATTTGCCTGTGTTTCTTTGAAAGCTTTGTTCATTTCCTCTTTATTTGCTTTTATTTGTGTGGCTTATTCTTTGAAAGATTTGTTTGTTTCCTCTTTATGTGTCTTTAATAACTGGATAAGCATAGTTTTAAAATAATTTTCCTGTCTTTCCAATGAATTGGAGTATCCATTGATTTTTGGAGTTGCTGGTGATGCCATGATGTCCTGATTTTTGTTGGATGTGTTCTTATGCCAACCTCTGGTCATTTGCTTATCTGTAACCTTCACTGTTTGTTCCTGGATTCAGACTGGTACCGTCTTTCTCTGGTGTCTGGAGAATTCTTCAGGGAGATGAGAGAGGTCCCATGGTTTGAGAGCATGAGCTGGTGTTTCAGCTATTCCTAAGGAAGGAAGATTCGAGGGCGCAGAAAGGCAAATGCTGATGAGCATATGAGTATGCGTGTGCGTGGAAATGTGCCTTGACTAACAGGGTGTTAATTCCTGAAGTGTGGGGCAGGGGTACTGTGCAGGCACCAAAGGGATTGCAGGCGCTTGAGGTCTTAGCAGGCACAATTCACTTGTGCAGATTTCCTGAATACCTTAGTGGCCTTCAGGCCACTGGTATTCAGCTGTCTGAGCTCCAGGAGTTATTTTCCTGAACTCCACTGGTAGACCCTCAGAACAGGGGCTTCAATGTTGAGAACACTGGCCCTCTGTTTCCCACAGTGGGTGTGTGGGTGGGAGGGTCTGGTGTCTGGCTGCTGGCTTAGAAGGACCCTGGACCTGGGCTCTGCAGGCACTTGACAGTACACTCGCTCTATAACAGGTCAAATCGGAAAGCACAGGGTCCCTCTGTTCTCTACTCTCTTTTTAGGTGTGCTAGGTCAAGTGCAGGAGTAGAAGCTCCTTCAGCTCAGTGGTGCTGCAGCCACTGAATTCGGGAATCCAGTTGCAGCTGCATGATTGGGAGTCCAGTCCAGGTGCCTGCTGGGAAGCCCTGGGGAGCCACAATAGTTGTCCATGGACCTAGGTGGTCTGGTACCTGGTGTATCTGGGTGGTTTGGCAGGTCTGGAGACTTTGGAGGCTGTACAGCCAGCTGTCTGCCACTGAAGGATTGGACAGCCCTTACAGTCACTGGCTGGGAGGCCCTGTGGGGTCCTTACAGCCGCTCGCAGACCCAGGATCCAGAAGGATGGTACCACAGATCTGGGACTGACTCGGAAAGTTGGTACAGCTGGCAGCCAAGGCTGAGGAGCTAGGAGCCCCGCCTCTGCTGTCTCAGTCCCTAGGCAGTGAGCTCTGTGCTAAGAGTCTCTGGAGTCTCTAAGAGTCTCTGTGAGCTGGCTCCGCCGAGGAGGAGGGAGGCCGAAAATGGGGAAGTGCAAGCGGTTTGAATGTTCACCACTCTCCATCTCCAGAGAAGTCCGCAGGTGACCTGAATCTAAATGGTCTCAGCTCGTGTGATGTCCCCTCTCATTCAGGAAGCCTCAGTGTCAATTTTCTGGCTTCAGTTGTCCCTCCACTCACCAATTTCGTAGTTTCAGATGTCCTGCCTCTCGGATATGGTGCATGCTGGTTGCCTCCATCTTGGATCCCCCTTAACTTGAATTTTTACTATTGCTACTTTCTACAATTTCATTCACCTTACCTACTGATCACCCTTACCTTTTGCTTTCCCCCCACCTCTGTCCATACCCCTTTCTCTGCAGGAATCTCTCCCACACACTCATGTTTGTTTGCTTTCTGACCTAGCAATATCATTCAAGACTCTGTCTGACCATGAGTGTAGACTCTCCACTGGAGCCTTGGTGAGGTCAGCAGAAGGAGACATACTGAAGAGAGTGACTCCCACTCTCCCAGGATTTGTCGATCCCAGTAGTTCAGAGGAAAAGAGAAGAGCTCTATGAGCCATTGTCCCTTCCTTGACTGGTGTTGATCTGTCTGGTCCCAGTGCAGGAAACTACAGTTGTTAAGAATTAATGATTACAAGGGTTGAATTAGTTTAGGAAATGGAGTTATATAGCCCTTCACCCTGTCTTCCTGCTCTTACATACTCTCTGTCTTCCTGCTCTTACATACTCTGATTCCTCTTCTACGTTTCCAGAGCTTTAGATGAGGTGGCAGAGATGCCTTGGCTAGGACTAGTCCACATCTGTGCATTACTTTCTTCATCTTTGGCAACCACAAGTCTCTGCACTCACGGATATTCTTCTAGTAAGATTTTACTATGGGTTTTATTCCTTGGGTATGCTACTGTGGTGGAATTCTGTTTACATTCACAAAACTGTTTACTGCTAGTGTATTGAAGCACAATTAACTCCTTGTATCTTGAGAAGTAGGTGGGCTGGTTTTCATGATTTTGGAGCACATTTCTTATTATTTTTCTATGTATAAGAGACATGTCATCTGAAAAAAAAACAAAAGATATTTTTCTTCTTTCCCTTTTATTTGAATGACTTTCAGTTCTTTTTCTGGCTAAGTTCTCTGACTCTAACTGCTACAGTAGGAATAGAAGAGAGGACAGTGGACACCCTTGTATTGTTCCTGGTGTTTACAGAAAAACACTCAGCCAATCACTATTCAGAGTGTTAATAACCATATAGTTTTCAAAGACACTCTAGCTAATTAAATTGTCCATAATTTCTAAATTTGTTGTTTTTCTTATAAAAATAATAGATTTATTCATCTGATTTTTTTAGTCTATTGAGGAAATCATATGATCTGTGCTTTATTCTATCAGTTGTGATGCGCTGTCCTCTGAGTTCTGACTGTTTAGCCAGGTTGACATTCATGTGGTCCATCCTAGTTAGTGCATTTTCATTTTGTGTGTGTGTGTGTTGATGAACCTGCTGATAATATTTGGTTAATGGTTTTTCCATTTATAATCATAGAGATACCGGTGTGTTGTTTTCTCTTGTTTTCGTGTGACTCTACGATAAGAGCATTACTGGACTTGTGAGGTAAAAGGGGTGGATTCCTTCTTCTTTTACCTTATAGTGGATATGAAGAGAATTTATATTACTTTAAAAAAGTGAAGGGGTTTGTTAGGAAAGCCACCTGAGCATTTGTTCCCATTAACTATTCAATTAGAATTTCTATGTTTGTTACAGGTCTATTTGAGCATTTTTTGTCTGTTTTTGAGTCAGTGTTTCTTTCTTTCCCAGAATCCATTGATAGCTAATAATTGAAAGGAACCGTGTAGGGCCCCACTTATATCTGTGTAGAATTTGTCCTCTTTATCTTAGTTACTTAATAGTTGACATAAAGCTGCTTACAAGATGACTTTGCCAGCCATTTTATCTCTTTTCTTAAAGTTTCATTTCATTTTTAAGTATGTGTATACATATATCTGTGAGTGGGTTTGTGCATGTCTGAGTACAGTGCCAGAGGAGGCAAGAAGAGGGTATCACATGACAGGGATTCGTGGGCCACCCTGGATGGTGCTGAAAACTGAAGAGTCCTCTATGTGAGCACACGGTGTCCTCTTATACAGTGTCCTCTATATGCTGTGCTCTTAATCAAGGAGCCTCACATTTCATGTCTGCGAGATCACTACTCACCTGCCTTCTTTTTACTCTTTTAGTAACTTGAGTGGCCCTTTTTGTTTTTTAGTTACCTTTGCTGATCTTTTCAGAAAAATATCTTATGCTTCATTGATCCTTTTATTTCCTGTTATGTTCCCACTACTTTTCACTCTAATGCCCTTTTCTTTGCTTCTGTTTCAGTTTGGTCATCCTTTGGTTATCTTAAATGGCACATTAAGCTCCTGATTTGAAACCATCTCCCCCCCCCCCCCCCCGCACACACGCAGGCACGAATGGGCACATATTTCCCTACCAATTTAGCTATATAACATGTTTTACTATACCTTTTCTTGGGACTGCTTCTAGGGTAAGATAAGAATGGGTTCCTCTGGGATATGCTTTTCTGAAAATTTTTATTCATATCAACATTTTCTAATTTTCTTATGTTTTTAACCAACTGTTTACTTAAGAATATATTGTTTAATTTCTATATAAAATATACAAATTATAATCATTTTTCTCTTATTAACTTTACTCTGTTGTGATTACATCAAGCATTTTACTCTGTTGATTGTGTACATCAAGCATTTTTGTTTCTCCGCTTTTTCCTCACGTTTTTCCAATTGTAAAGGCTGTAATGAGGCCTTTAATGTTGCTGATTCCCTTTCAGCCCACTCAGCTCTGCTCTTGTGCTCTCTCCCATCCCAATTCAAAATTTTTCACTGATTTTATCTTGTAACATCTCTCTTCTTTTTACCCATTAGTTGACAACACGTCTTCTCCTTTAAATTTGGCTTCTGCTATTTTCTTTGAACATATATATAATGCCTGCTTTGAAGTCCTGTCCACTCAGTACAATCTGTAGGCTTTTCAAAGCCTTTTCTTCTCTTTTTTCCCTGTGGAAGAAAAAATCACACCTCCTTGTTTTTTCATGTTGTCATAAGTCTTGGTTGATTTTTTTTTAATGTAGATAGTTACAGTTCTACTTAACATTTGTTCTTCTATCTCCTTCCTCAAGCAGGGGCTCACTAATTTGTTAGTTGACTAAACAAGCTATTTTAAACTGTTTCCCTCCCCATTCTTTAGCCTCCGCCATTCTTTCTCAGAGGGCTCAGTCCTGGACATGCACAGTCACCTTGCAATGGCAATGGCTCCTGCTTGGTTCTCTGTGACCATGTTTCCTCCTGATCTCTGTTAAATTTCCTGTACCTATTTACTATCGCAGCACCTATGTATTGCTTTTGCTAATGTCAGCAGATTGTTCACTATTTCCAGGGTCATGGGGCACAAATTACCCTATGTTTACGTCTAGTTCAGTTTCAGTACATTCACCATCTGCAGATGCTCTCTGAAGGCTCGCTTCATCTCCACAAGAGCTTTCTTACCCATCTCTTGCCTTGTCTCTCTCTGCAAAACTCATAACTCTTCTGTGGTTGGATTTGCTGCTGGCATTGTTTTGGTAGAACTTTTTGACTTGAATCAACACTCTATTCCAAATAAATCCTGTTTCTTTGAATGAAGCTTTAAAGTTCTGTGTTCTTATGGCTGCTTCTACCCCTGGACATAATCTTTTTATCATTTTTTCCTACACAGTAATTCAGTTTATGTAAAGGCCTTGAGCCTTCCTGGCCTGTGTCAGCTGGCATAAACCCTCACCCTGTGAACAGGGTGTGATGTGATGAGAACAGTCGTGCCCAGAAAGACGGAACTTCTACCTATAGGTGGTGACTGTGTGTTAATAAAACTAACAAGGAGCAGGTTCAGGAAAGGAACTGACCAAGATGACCCTTTAGAGAGCTTTGTAAGGAGACAAACTCATTATTGCAGAGGCAGTGATCAGGCCTTGAACTGGAAGAACATTAGGGGATACAGCTTCAAACCAGAGTAGGCACTACATAGCCTTAAATGGCTAGAGAGCCATCCTTTTAAAACCCAGAGAGGATCTGAATTAGAGAGATAGCCACTGTGGAGATAGCATGGTGGAGGGCGGAGGGAAAGATTCTGGGTCTTCAGGGGATGTGAAAAGCTCTGCACCACATACTTCTCCTGACCTACCAACATAGCAAGGGGCAGAGAGCATCACAGGGGCAAGCACTAGCCAGCACCATAAACTCACCTTACAGCACAGAGGGAGGGCCTGAGCTTGCTCTCCCCTGCCTCATAGCATGAAATGACCTGTCAGTCCTTGTTTTAAGGGGTGGACCACAGGGATGAATAGCTTGATTTCTCCAGGCTGAAGCTCCTGGTCTCTCGATGACCATATTTTATGCAGCAGGGTATAATTTAAGTGTGGAGGAAGGAACCCTCATATCTCTCAGATGCTCTTCCCTGCAATGATGAGTTCCTGCCTGATCTCGACTGCAGCAGAGAAGCTGTAGTGGAGGGTGGTGGGTAGGAAATGTTGGTGACCGCCTTCTTACTCATGAGATACAGCGAAACCATTCTTGTCTTTACCCATCTGGAGTTGGGTTTCTGTCATGCTGAGTCAAAAGACAGAGGAATGCCCCAGACTCTCACATTCTTTAGCCAGGATATCAGATTTTCTTCAATAAACATTCCTCCATTTTTATGAATTGTTAAGACAATTTCCAGAGACATAAATTTTTTTAGATAGTTTTCAACACTTACTGTTGTTTTTCCTGAGCAGAATCTACCAGGCTATTGACAATGTAATCAGGAAAGTCTTGAAAACCTTTGTTAAGAAGGATAGTGAGACCTGTTTCATATTTCACATATCCACAAGGGCCATAAAGAGGAAAAAATACCAATGAAGCAATCACTGGGAAAGCTAATTACATGAGGGATTTGAGGAGAATTGTGGACACACACTTCATATTGTATTTCTAAAAATACGTGGCCTCATTTCATTATCGCCTCTCTGTTATTCCAGGAACATTGGGGTATCATAAGCCCAGGTTGTTATAATAACATCAACCAACGTTTGTGTGGCACTTAACAGTGTTAGTTTTTTATTTGCATAATTTTATAGTGGCTGGCTGGTGGCAAATTTGAGCATGATGGGGATGCTCAGGCCGTGTCATCTCTGCTTCAGCTTTACGTTCTGCCTCTGCTTTGCATAAGAAATCTGAGAGAAGTAAATTTAAGCCCCACTAAATGAAAAATGTTTAGGCAATAATCCACTCACTTATTCTCCCTTCATAAAGCCTTTGGTTTATTCCCATCTATTAAGGGTATATAATGTGTACAACAAAGTATATGAGTGTATGTATTATTTATTCACATTGTACTTTGTTTCAAAAAGAATATAAGGTACCTTTCAAAAAATCCATTCAGCAAGAGAAAATAAATAAAAATAAGAAAGAGACAAAGAGGAGTGTCAGTGTTGAAAAATAAGATGGCGCATCTGGGACTTCAGGTTACTCCATAGAAAGCTGAATTTCCATGGAAATTCCTCAGTCCTGCACCAATACCCTCATAACACCAGCAAGTTGACATTGGCTTCTTCAAATATGCCCAGGCAGTTCTAAGAAGTTTATCCTTATAACAACCCTATCTGATAATTTACTAAGATTTTAAGCCATATTATAAAACAAGACTGAAGAACAACAGCCTAAAGAAACTTGCTCAAGTCTCTGAGGTGGTCATTTGATGAGACTTGGACTCTAAAGGCCTCCAAGCCCAGAACCAGGTTCTTCAACAGGAGCCCCAAACACACATGCACTCCCACACATGTGCTATTGACTAGATTTTACAATTCCTGGTAGCAAAAGGCATATCATTTACATAATTTATCCCGTACATAAACTAAACCATTTCCTTATGAGTATCAACCTTTCAAATATGTGCCTATGGCTTTCTCTGCGAGGTTGTGGCTGCTGGAGTACTGCAATGTTTAAAACAGGCAGAACAGCTGCCCTGGAGACCTGCCATGCCAGGGAAATGTGCATTGTGTAACAGGAAGAAGGAGCACAAGAGGATGGATGTTATTGGCGAGCACTGTCATTTTACATAGGGAATAATCTCAGTGAGAAGGAGGCTGGAGGAGAGAGGGCCACACCTCCCTCCATGGAAAGAATGTTTGGGGAGAAGGAATCATGCAGCATGGGTAAGGAGGCTGCATCGAGAAAGCCTTGGTGAATCTAAGGCTCAGATTCCAAACAGGGGTGAGGAAAACACTAAGAACAACAAAAATCATGGACGTTTTGATGGCTAATTTTTACTGCAAACTCTAATGGATTAAGGGCATCCGTGAATCACTCCTTTGGGTTTGTCTATAAAGATGTTCCAGGGAGAATTAATTGGAGAGGAGAGAGCCATCCTGCAAGTGGGTGGAGCCATCACCCAGGCTGGGACCTCGGATTTGTTCAAAGGGGGGATGGGGAAAGCCAGTTGAATAGGGGATTCCCATTGCTCTGGTTCCTCACCAAGATGTGCACAAGATACCTCATGCTGTCTCTGCAGTGGCTGAGAGATGCTTCTGTCACTTTGCCTTCCCCACCATGGTGGCTGTCTCTCCTCCAACCGTAAGCTGAAACAAATCGTTCCTCCCTCGCCATAAGTTTGGTCTCAGTATAAGAAAACAAATGAACACAGAACCAGGATAGTGTTGTAGCTTAAGGGGCAGAACATGAAATGATATAAGGCATGGTACAGACTTTGGTGGTTTTTGTGAGTGAAGTCAAGACTTTGGCAAATGAATGCTGTGACATGGCTTGTATTTTGAAACTCTTTGTAGTTGATGTGCAGAAAACTGACTTTAAGAAAGAAAAGGGAACCAGAGAAATAAAGTAAGAGGCACTATGAGTTTTCCAAGAGCGAGAGGAGTGTGTTTAATTTCAGGGTGCAGCAGTGGGTTAATGAGAGCACAGCTGGTCAGTAGAGCAGGCAGGCAAGTTCTCTAGACTTGGCTGGCTTAGACATAGCATAAGAGAGAAGAGGAAGGCACAAGGAAGACTCCAAAGTGTTGAGAAGCTTAAAAGACAGGACAACCATTAGTGGCAGAGTTCAAGTCTGTGGGTCAAGAACAGACATTCAATTCTGGATAATAGAAGTTTAGGGCATTAGATTCAGCTAGAGGCATTTAATCAGCCCTTAGAAGTATGATTCCAGAGAGAGAGAGGCTTGAGGCTGAAAGTCAAAATTTGAGATGATCAGCTTATAAATTATTTTTAAAGTTACAAGACAGCGCATGGGAATGAATATAAAAACAAACGAGAAGCCGACTTGAGCTGCAGGGCTTTCCTGTGTGAAGAATCATGGAGACAGTGGGAAATCTAGTTTAAGAGGAAGGAGCCAGTGTGGTCGGAAGATGTGGAGTTGAACATGCTGGCGGCCACGAAGAAGAGAGCGGCTGACAAACAGTGCCAGTGGTCAGGACTCAGAGTTGGTCATGGTGGCGTGAAGTCACTGTAATCTTGATAAGAACAGTTTCTTGGCCATCGAGAGGCAAACAGTTTTAAGACGGATGCTCAGGGTCCAGCAAGCTATGGTCTACTGGCTAACTCCAGCTTTCATAAATGCTTCTTAGGAGACTGTGACTGTGTTGTCTTGACAAATCAAGCAGTCCCGTCAGAGCCTGCTGTCCAGAAAAGCCCAGTAGAAAACATTTGCTGACTCACGATATAGACAGTACTCAAGATTTGTCTTAAAAGCAGCGGCATTTGGCTGCATTGGGAAGAGGAGGTGGAATCAGGAGAGAGATCAGCCCTCTGGAGAGAGACTGCGGTGTGCTAAGATGGATCTTAATCTCTTTGGATCCGGAAAACTCAACAGAGGACTGAACCTCGAAGCAGTTCTCCACACTGGCCCAAAGTATCCCTTCCAGGAGCTGTTAGGTGTGTCTGTGTTATGACCCTAGCTTCCGGTTTCTAGAGTCCCTGTTTTAACACTGGGTTGGTATTTGTAGATCCAAGAAAAATGACATCATCTAGTTTTTCTTGTTTTGTTTTGTTTTTCTCCTCCTTTTAGATTTTTACAGTTGACTTTTGTGTGTGCCTACTTGTCTGTATGTGCACCATGCAAGTGCAGTTCCTGTGAAGAGCTGGAGTTAAAAGCCACTGCAAGCCACCTCGTGCGGGTGTGGAAGGTCCTCTGAAAGAGCAACGTGTGTGCGCAGGTGTGTTCGTGCCCTCGTGCCTGTGTGTGCACATGTGCATATGAGCCTAGATCCCTGCAAATTCCTGTAAAGAGGACAGTATGCTCTGGAGTTAGAGGGACAGACAGTTGTGAGGTGCTTGACATAGGTTCTGAGTACTGAGCTGGGGCCCTCTGTAAGAGCAGCCCGTGCCGTCAACAGCGGAGCCACCTCTCCTCCACCTCCCCATTTTTATATTTTGTTTTAGACTGAAGGGTGCATAATTGTTGCTTAGAAGGCAGCTTCGCCTTCCAAGCCCCAGGAGTGTAGATGTGTGCCATGAGCCTGCAGCACAGTTGTATCAGGCTGAAGTGCAGTGGCACGGTAGCCAGTTTAAAGGGAGAATTTAAGGTCACTAATCTAAAGCAGTCGGCTGTCAGGGGTAAGCTGAGAATGTGCCTTTCTGACAACCAGGGCAGCAGTAGCTAAACAGCCAAGGTCTCCTCACAGGGCAGCATGCAGCAGTAGCTAAACAGCCACGGCTTCCTCAATGTCTAGGCTGAGCTGTTGCTCTTTCTGGTCCTCAGCCTCTCCTATCCCTGTAGGCAGTAATTCCTTCTTGCTGGCTGCTCAGGCTGTACTCTTTGACTCTCTCTCATGCCCCTGTTTAGTTTCTCAGGGAATACAGGTAACTTTGCCTTTAAGGAGCATCACAAATTCAACCTCTTCTCGCCATCCTCAGGCTATCCTTTTTTTGTTCTTTACTTCCTCCCCATCCATGCTGCTGCCATCCATCTTTCACTGGACCCACAGAAGTGGCAATTGTACCAAAGAACTGGCTGGGATGGTTTTGCTCAAGTGAGATGGAAATCACCAGAAGGAGAGGAATAGTTAGGTGGTTATAAACCAGTCAACATTCTGTAGAGAAACAGAAGTGATAATGAATGCATGTGTGTGTGTGTGTGGTGTGTGTGTGACAAAGAGCATTTACCACATTAGTCTCAGGCTGGGTAGACAAGCCATGATCATCAGCAATCTGGACAGGCTGAGAACCTGGTATCTGCTTGGTCCATAAAGCTGGATGCCTCCACAGTCCTCGTCTGGTGATGAAGGAGGATTCCTGAAGGACCACTGATCTTCAGCTCACTCTGGGAGGCAACAAAGCTGGGTTCTGATTGTCAGCTGAGAAGAGCAGAATAACAGAGCAGATGCACTTACCTGCAGAGAGTGAAAGGAGGCTGAAGAGCAATGCTGTTTTCCCTCAGACCTCTTGACATCTGAACTGGACAGTGATTTCCACTCTGGGTAGAGTCTTCCTCCTTCACTTAATTTTTCTGGGACACATTTTCACAGACAAGATGAATCTCTTAGCTCACCCAGATCCATCAAGTGGACAACCATGACTAACTGTCACAATAGTCATGGGTCCTTGAGTGGTGAAGGCTTACTGCTAGGCCGGCAGTACTAGAGGCTTATGGCTCAAATGCCTGAGAGCTAGTCTTAGGATTCCAGGTCTTAAAAGTCAGAGCTGTACAGGTGCTTAAATTAGAAGCTTACTCTGCTGTGTCTGAATGACAGCAGCCTGGTACTCGGTAGCTAGTGTAATCCTCAAACTTCAGCAGCAGCCAGTAGCCTTTGGCAGCAGTCAGCGCTAACTAGTTACTGCTCTCAAGACTTGGGTGCTGAGATCCTTGGCTTTTGAAGCTTGGAAGCTTCCAGGAGCTCTTCCAGTGACCATGGCTGCAGCCTCTCACTCAGCACCTTCTGCTTTCTACAGGCTTGGCTCTGCCTTGCTCACCTTCTCTTTAATTCTACTGCTCTTTGTGATCCCCACTGCCTTTGTTCTTTTCTGGTTCTCCCCTTGTCTGCATTTTGGGACTCTTCAACTTTCCTTTCCATAGTACAGTCCTTGCTGCTAATGCTGCTATCACCAAGATGGTAGCTGCTCACACCTCCCTATTACTGGCTCAGTCCACTCTATTCAAGACCGTTTAGCAGAACAATTCTATGGCACTTAATGTAGGAAAAACAAAAAGAGGATCTTTTTTCTGTTGACTTAAACAGGGAGATAAACAGCTTAATTATAAAACTCAGAGTGTGCTATGGCTTGGGTGTGCTATGTAAACAAAGGTTGTATTTCCACCAATCACAGCATAGCTTCCAGATGCACTAATCACTGGCTTCTTGCTGAGAAAATAAGGAAGTTAATGTGGCTGTCTTGCTATCCTGGGTGGTGATCATTTAAGGTTTCCCAGGGCTGGCTTTGCCTGGACGTTGCCTTGCTGGGTGCTGTCTTCCCAGGACTGACAGAGCAACCCTAACTGGAGCAAGGGCTCCTAGAACAGGAACGATGGCTTCTCTTTCAATGGTCTTACAGCTGAAGTGGTGCCAGAGTGATTAGTGATTAGAAAACACACAAATAGCCAGACTTCTATGAGGGCAGTCTGAGCTGTTGTCAGAGAAAGGGATGCTGGGATAACAGCTTCTCTTTCTTAGGCCTCCAGGCATAAGAGAAGGACTATGTGATCCATTCAAACGCTTGAATGGCCAATTCATGGTGATTTCATATTCAAAGGAAGACAAACAAAACAACAAAAGATGGGATGCTTACAAAAAGACTTAAAGAAAGCTCAACACCAAACTAACATTCTCAACAGTATTTAGCAAGGTAACAGACTAACCCCTGCCCTAGAGCCCTAGGGAGAGTTGGTTCTCCCTAATCTTCTCAGCAACACATCTCCAGGCTTGACTTTCTCTCCTGCAATCTCTTCTTGGTAGAGTGCCAAAATGACTCCTTTGAGACATAAGTCACACCAGGCCATTCCTCTGCTACAAATCTTACAGGGAGGTTACCATGTCACCTGGTGCTGAGACTGAAACTCTGAGAGAAGCCCTCAAGCCATAGGTGAAGGGATCTTGTTATTGCTGGTTCTTTGTCTCCCCAACTTCTCTTAAGATGCTGGATCCTTGCCTTTGGGCCTTGATGGATCATAGGGTGCTTTCCCCTGCATACCTAGTTGGCTCATTCGCTCAAGTCCCTGTGCTTTTTACTTCAGATTCTACCGTAAGAAGGTATCTCTAATCCTACCCAGTAGTTCCAACACTGAAACCCTTTCCAGCCCCTAGTTGACACTGTTGTCTTTCTCTTTCTTCATCCCTTCTCTCTTAGTTTCATGTCACTTATTTGTAACATTGAAACTTATGGTCTATTCATGGTTAGTTGCTTATTCCTAAATTGCATATCCATGGCATTCTTGTCCTCTTTGATGAGTACTAAGACAGTACCTGATACACAGTAGGCTCAACACATATTTTCTGAATACATACGTGAACATAAACTAGGTACTAATTTCTTTAAGGAGATGAGAGGTGAATCTTCTCAAACTTCTCACAAAAGAAATGTCCATCATAAGCATCATAATCCATCCATCAATCATCATCACCATCATCAGTCATCATCTCATCATCAATCTTCGTCATCATGGTGGAAATGAGAAAACAGGAACACTTCAATACATCACCTAAGAAATTCCTTTGTCTGGACACCACAAAGAACCCAGAGAAGAAATGGAATACAGGACTATGCCAGTTATTCCACCGCTTTTCTTTTCCCAGAATATATCTCTGCCTCAATCAGCTTTGTCTGCAATTAATTCTCTAAAGTTATTCAGTTGTCTTCCTTGATGCTTGGATTAAAAAATGAGGAAGAAAGACAATACCAATGTGGAGAACCTCTGGGGATTAGCCTTGTGCCTCATTAGGTCCCTTGTGGCCCCAGGGAAACTACTCTTCTCTACAATGATGGTAACCAAGGGTGATGGATAGTTTTTATATCCACTTGACATGAGCTTAAATCATCAAGAAAATAGAAGCAGAGAGAAAACAATGTATCCAAGATCACATAGTCAATACATGGGAAAGCTGAGATTTAAGTCAGCATACAAAGTCAGAGGTTTCATCACATTTTAATGCATCACTGTACTTTCGTGTAACTTCTCCCTCCTGCTCCTTCCTCTTCCCTCCCACACCTTTTTGCAATCCTCTTGCTGATTCCCTCCCTTCCCCCAAATAATCTCTACTTTTGTTTTTATGTCACATATATTCAATTCCATTCTTTTTCTTTTCACCACTTTGCACTAAGATCTCTTCCTCTTTCTCACAATACTTTCTAGTTTCATCACACACACATATACTCTCACCAAACAAACAAACAAGCAAGCAAGCAAACAAACAAACAAATAAATGTTGAAAATTTTAAGTTCACTTTTTTTATTCATTCATCTGCTTATGGGCATCTAGTCTGGCTCAGTGTCCTGGCTGTTGTTATTAATGTGGCAGTACGTAATTCTGTGGTGGACCTGAGTTCTTTGGGTACACACTTAGGAGTGGAACTGCTGGGTCATATTATGTTTTGCAAGACACCACCTTGCTGTCTTCCATAGTGGCTTCGTCAGTTTACATTCCCATCCAACAGTGAACAGGGCTCTCCTTTTCCAACATCCTCACCAGAATGCTTGTTTGTTTTCTTGATTTACATTTCCCTGATGGTTAAAGAAGCTGAGCACTTTTTCAAATATTTATTGGCCATTTATAGTTCTTTGGAGAACATTTTCAGTTCATTAACCCACTTGTCATTTGGGGTTTTATGTTTAGTTTTTGGGATTCTTTATAGATTCCAGAAGAATTGTTTTTACCGTTCTGTGGGCCATCTCTTCATAGAAGTGAAATTTGAAATCTGTGGAACAGTGAGAGATGTACAGTAGAGACACTCCTTATAACTCAACTTCAGTGTCCAGGAGTCCTGACTCTAGCACCTTGAACTTTTTGAAGAAGGTTAGAGGAGGAAAGCTTGTTGAGTGATCACCCTGACATTGTTATATGAATTTCCAAGCTGCACTTGGCCACTTATGGTTAGCCTTTCTTCCTTAGAGAATAGTTGAGAGTCTCATTGTTCTTTTCTTCAAATAAGACTAGAAATAAAGACAAGGGCAAAAGAGCCAAGAGGTGGGGGCTGGAGAGGTGGCTCGGCCATCAAGAGCTCTTGCTGTTCTTTCAGAGACCAGAGTTCTGTTTGCAACACTCATGTGGAATGCTCATAAGCACCTGTAACTTCAGTTCCAGGCACTTTACACTCTCTGACTTCTTTTACATTCTGACTTCTTTGGCTGCTGTACTCACATGAAAATATCACTCACAAACATATATGCATATGTATAATTAAAAATAAAATCATATTTAAAAACAGAGTTGGATTTCAGAGTTCTCTTACTCTTTGGTTTTACAGTGTGGCTTAACTTCCCATTCCATGCCAGATCACCTTCAACAATAGGATAGCAAGATGCTGGCTTCAGACACCACACCTCCCCATTTGAATTCTCCACTTGCATCTATGGATGCAAAAAGTGCATGGGATTATACAGTTCTCCCACAGAAACATGACCCCAAAGCAAGGAGAGGAATGGGCTGGTTGTAAATGTGTCCAACACTTGTTTAATTAAGGGATACTAAACCTTTGCAGCAATAAATGGAGGAAGAGCTAGAAGCAAAGCCAGACTTTGATTTTGTGGCAATAATAAAATGAAGAAGGAAAGGGTGTCCTGCTGAGCACATCCTATTTCTGTCAAGTATGTTTATGACTCAATGTGGACTCAGATGGCTCAGCGTCAGAAGGCTCACTCAGCCGGATTTCCAAAGCTGAATAATACATGGTAGGGTGTTAGTTACTGGAAACCAGAGACTTGTTTCTTCCTCTGAGTTTTATGTTCTTCAGTGCTTAGCCCAAGGAATTCTTTTGTCTGGATACCACAAAAGAATTCTGGAGAAGAAATGGAAGAGAGGACTATGTAAGCTCCCTCATCATTGTTCTTTTCCCTGAATGGATCTCTGCTCTCATGAATGGAAATGACCCCTAACTCAATCAGTTTTGTCTATAATTAATTCTTCAAAGATGTTCAGTTGTCTTCCTTGATGGCTGGATAAACAATGAGAAAGAAAGAAAAAAAAATACCCGTATGGAGAGGCTCTGAGGATTAGTCTTGTGGCTCAATAGGTCCCTTGTGACCCCAGGGAAACCAACTTTTCTGTGATGATTGTAACCATGTGTGATGGATAGTTATGTCCACTTGACACAAGCTTAAATCATCTGAGATGAGAAATGCCTCCATGAGATCAGGCTTTAGGCAAGCCTGTACAGCATTTCTTAATTGGTGATTAATGTGAAAATGTCTAGTCCATTGTTAGTGGAGCCATCTCTGGGCTGGTGGTTCTGGGTTCAATGAGAAAGCAGGCTGAGCAAACCAGAGAGACTTTGCCAGTAAGCAGGACCCTCATGGCCTCTGCATCAGCTCCTGCCTCCAGGTTCCTGCCCTTCCTGAGTTTCTGCCTTAACTTCCTTGAATGATGTACTGCAATGTCAAAGTATAAATAAAATATACCCTTTCCTTTTTTGTTCACGGTGTTTCATCACAGCAATAGTAATCCTAAGACAAGTTTGTACCAGGAGTTGGGTATTGTGACAGATCTGTGATTTTTTAGAGGATTGTAGAAGGAGTTTGGAACTTTGGGCTATTAAAGCCATTGAGTTTTCAAACCTTGGTGAGCTGTTCTATGGGAGTTTTGAATATAAGACTATTGAGAGTAATACAGCTGAAGAAGAGCTTGCCTATGAAGTTTTAAAGGAAAGTTTGGGAGCGCCTTAATAACTCTACCAGGAATGTTCGAGTTAAAAGTCTGTGGTTCTGGTTACCTGGGGCTGAAGAATGTGCTGTGGTTAACAAGATACCAGAACCATTGAAATAAAACCATTGCTGTTTTGGGACAATTGATGCTGGTTACCTGCAGCTGAGAAGTTGGCAGTGATTAGGAAGAGACCAGTATGTTTGAGATGAAATCTTGAAAAAAAAAAGGAAGGTAAGCTCTCTTTGTCTTACCACCAGCATCAAAATAACAGGGGTTAAAAATGACAAACATTTCTCTTTAATGTTTCTTAACATCAATGGACTTAATTCCCCAATAAAAAGACACAGGATAACAGAATGGATGCAAAAACAGGATTCATCATTTTACTTCATATAAGAACACATCTCAGCAAAAAATGATAGATATTACCTCAGAGTAAAGGGCTAGAAAAAGGTTTTACAAGCAAGTGGACACAAGAAGCAAGCTGGAGTAGCCATTCTTATATCTAACAAATAGACTTTCAACCAGAATTAGTCAAAAGAGATGGGGAAGAACACATCATACTCAACAGAGGAAAAATCCACCAAGATGACATCTCAATTCTGAATATTTATGCCCCAAATTCAGGGGCAGCCACATTTGTAAAAGAAGCACTACTAAAACTGAAATTGTACATCGAACCCCACACATTAATAGTGAAAGACTTCAACTCCCCACTCTCACCAATGAACAGGTCATTAAGACAGAAACTAAACAGAGAAATAATGAAACTAACAAATATGAAACAAGTGGACCTAACATTTATCTACAGAACATTCCATCCGAATACAGAAGTGTATACCTTCTTCATAACATCTCATGGAACCTTCTCCAAAACTGACTGTATAGTCAGTCACAAGGCAAGCCTCAACAAATACAAGAAAATAGAAATAACTCCTTGTATTTTATAAGACTAACATGGATTAAAGCTGGACTTCAAAAACAACAGAAACAACAGAAAGACTACAAATTCATGGAAGCTGAACAACTCTATATTCAATGACCACTGGATCAAGGAAGAAATAAAGAAAGCAATTAAAGAATTTCTAGAATTCAGTGAAAATGAAGGCACAGCATACTCAGACTTATAGGACACAATGAAAGCAACACTATTTACAGATAATAGTGTACATAAGTGACCCCCAAAATTCTACCAGAGAACTCTTACAGCTGATAAACGCCTTCAGCAAAATGGCTGGATAAGAAATTAATTCAGAAAATCATTTATCCTCCTTTATACAAATAATTAATGGGTTGAGAAAAAAGTTAGGGAAACAACACCCTTCACAATAGCCACAAATAATATAAAATATCTTGGTGTAACTCTAACCACGTAAGTGAAAGACCTGTATAACAAGAAGTTCAAGTCTCTGAAGAAATTGAAGAAGATAACAGGATGAAAAGATCTTCCATGCTCATGGATCAATATGATAAACATAGTAAAAATGGTCATCTTATCAAAAGCACTCTACAAATTCTAATTCCCATAAAATACTCCAATACAATTCTTTTCAGACCTGTAGAGAGACTATTGTGTATTGTATGGATGCATTGCCTGTTAATTAAAAAAAAAATGAAACAAAACCTGTGGTCTATAGAAAAAAGCTGAATAGAAGGTGTGGCATCTGACAGGGAGAAAGGATTCTAGGATACAGCCAGGACGGAGATTTGTCTGGGAAGACATGAAAGAGAACAGACACATGGTACCTGAGCAGAGGTAAACCAGCGACATGTCAGAATATAGATTGGCATAAATGGGTTAATTTAAGTTATGAGCTAGTCAGAGAAGACCCTAGCTATATGGCCTATGTGTTTTTAAATACATTTTGAGTATCATGAGTCATTATTCTGGGAGCTTGGGGATGGGAGGAAAAACATGCACACTACTACACAGACCTTGAAAGAGCAATTCTCAACATCATATGGAAAAAAGATCCCAGCATAGCTAAAACAATTCTGTACAATAAAAGAACTTCTGGAAGCATCAGCATCCCTGATTTTAAGCTGTATTACAGAGCAATAGTAACAGTGCATGGTGTTGGCATAAAAACAGACAGGTTGATCAACAGACATTTGATTTTTGACAAAGCCAAAACTATACAATGGAAAACAAAGAAAGTATCTTCAACAAATGGTGCAGGTCTAATGGATGTCTGCATGTAGAAGAATACAAATAGATCCATATTTATCACCTTGTACAAAACTCAAGTCCAAGTAGTTCAAAGACCTAAACATAAAATCAGATACAATAAATCTAATAGAAGAGAAAGTTGGAAATAGCCTTGAACGCATTGGTATAGAAGACAACTTCCTAAACACAATACCAACAGCTCAGTCAGTAAGATCAATAATCAATAAATGGGACCTCAGGAAACTGAGAAGCATCTACAAGGCAAAAGACACCACCAATAGGATAAAACAGCCTAAAGAACAAAAAAAAAAATATCTTTACCAACCCTACATCAGAGACATAATATCTAAAATGTATAAAAAACTCAAGAATTTAGACACCAATAAACCAAATAACCTAGTTAAAAATGGGGTACAGAGCTAAAAATAGAATTCTCCATTTTAGTTTTCATTCTTCAGGTATTTAAGTACCCTTAAAACCCTGGCTTATTACCCCAGGTGGGACCCGAACCCACAATCCCTGGCTTAGCAGGCTAACGCCTTACCCATTAGGTGACTGGGGCTGAAGAGAATTTGCAATTGAGGAATCTCTAATGGCAGAGAAACACTTAAACAAGTGTTCGATTTTTCTTAGTCATCAGGGAAATGCAAATCAAAATGACTCTGTGATTCCATCTTAGACCCATCAGAATGGTTAAGATCAAAAACAAGTGACAGCACATGCTGGAGAGGATTTTGAGAAAGGGGACCCCTCCTCCATTGCTGGCGGGAGTGAAAACTTGTACAACCACTTTGGAAATAAATCTCGTAGTTTCTCAGAAAATTGGAAATAGTTCTACCTCAAGACCGAGCTATACCATGCCTGGGCATATATCCACTATACAAGGATAGTTTCTCAGCTATGTTCATAGCAGCTTTATTTATAATAGCCAGAAACTGTAAACAACCTAGATGTCCCACAACTTAAGAATGGATAAAGAAACTGTGGTATATCTACCGAATAGAATACTATTCAGCTATTAAAACAATGATAGCATACAATCTCCAGGCAATTGGATATAACTAGAAAAAAATCATCCTGCGTGAGGTAACCGAGACCCAGAAATACATATATGTACTCACTTAGAAGTGCAGGAGAACCATGCTACAATTTACAAACCCAAAGAAGTAACAGGGAAGGTACGGGGGTATGGGGTGTGCTTGAATCTCACTCAGAAGGGGAAATGGGATGGACATCTGAGGTGGATGGACAGAGGGGAGCTGGGTGGTAGGGGTAGGGAGAGGAGATCAGGTGGCAGGACATCTCTAGGACCAGGAAGGCTCCTGGGAGTCTATTGGGATGGATAAGCCTCCTAGCAGTGGGGATATGGATCCTGAAGTCACCACCTCCTGTAGCCAGATGGGACTTCCAGTGGAGGCAGGGCACACCAACTCGTAAAACTTGTCCTGCCTACAAGAAATATAGGGATTAAGATGGAGCTGAGATTGAGAGAATGGCCAGCCAATGACTGGCCTAATTTGAGACATAACTCATGGGAGAGAGGCGACCCCTGACACTATTAATAACGCTTTGCTATGCTTGCATACAGGATCCTATAATGGCTATCCTATAATGGAGGCTTCATCACTGGCTGATGTAAACAGATGCAGGGACCCACAGACAAATGGTGTGTGGTGCTCAGGGAGTCTTGTGCAGGGGTTTGGGAAAAGGTTGAGAGAGACAGAGGGGGTCAAGGATGCCATGAGAAAACCTACACAGTGAACTAACCTGGGTCCATAGGGGTCCATAGGGGCTCACAGAGACTGAAGCACCAGCCAGGGAGCACACATGGGCTGGGCCTAGGTCCCTACACATGTGTAACAGAGGTGCAGCTTGGTCATCGTGTGGGTCCCCTAGCAATTGGAGTAGGGGCTGTCTCTGACTCTGGTGGCTGTCTTTGGATCCCCTTCCCCTAGCTGGGCTGCCTTGTCTGGCCTCGGAGAGGATGTGCTTGGTACTGCTGTGACGCGATGTACCAGGTGGGTTGGTACCGTGGAAGGCCTCTCCTTCTCTGAGGAGAAAAGGACGCAGGAATTACAAGAGTGGGGTTTGAGGGTGGGACAGGGAGGAGAGGCGTGAGGAGGCCTCGATTAGGATGTAAGGTGATTAAGTAGACAGAGCCCACAACTGAGGTATTTTGAACTTTTAAAAGGCATATGGAATTTGGGCAGAGCTCAGGAAGTTTTATGGAAGAAGCGGGGATAGAAGGACCTGGAGGAGACGGAGTTCCACAAGGAGACCAAGAAAGCCAAAATAAAAGCTGGGCCCAGGAGGGCCTGCAGAGACTGATAAATCAACCAAGGACCATGCATTAAGAGGACCTAGACCCCCTGCTCAGATGTAGCCCATAGCAGCTCAGTCTCCAAGTGGGTTTCCTAGTTAGGGGAACAGGAGCAGTCTTGGTTGCTTGCTCTTTGATCACCTCCCCCTGAGGGAGCTGCAGCCTTAACAGGCAACAGAGGAAGAGGATCAAGGCATTTGGGATTTTTAAAAATTAATTAATTTTATTTATTTACATCCCCATCATAGTTTCCTCCATCTTCTCCTCCAGGTCCCTTCCTCTCTCCTCCCCCTCTCTATCCCCTCTCCTCCACTCCACAACCCCTGGTACGGTACGCTAACCTTTCCAGCACACTAAGCTGCACCAGGACTGAACAGCTTCTCTTCTCCTGGGGCCTGTCGAGGCCGCCTCACCAGTGGCAAGTGATCAAAATGCAGAAAACAGAGTCCATGTCAGAGACAGTCCCAGCTCCCCTTACTAGAGAATCCACATGAAGCCTGAGCTGCCCTTCGGCTCCATCTGTGTAGGGGCCTAGGTCCAGTCCTTGGTTGCTACTTTAGTCTCTGAAAGCCCTTCCAGGCCCTAGTTAGTTAGCTCTGTTCTTCTTGTGGAGCTCCTGTCCCCTCCAGGTCCTTTGTCTTTCCCCATACTTTTCCACAAGAATCCCTAGGTTTCGCCCAATGTTTGGCTGTGAGTTTCCTCATCTGTTTCCATCCGCTGATAGGAGGAGCCTCTCAGAGGACAGCTGTGTTAGGCTCCCATCTACAAGCATAACAGAGTATCATTAATAGTGTCAGGGGTTGGCTCTTTCCTATGGGGTGGGTCTCAGGTTTGGCCAGGCACTGGTTGGACATTTCCTCAGTCTCTGCTCTATCTTTATCCCTGAACGTCTTGTCAGCAGGGTAAATTTGGGGTGGAAGTTTTTGTGGGTGGACTGGTATTCCCCTCCCTCCACGAGGAATCCTGTCTAGTTAGAGGGTGTCCTCTTCAGTCTCTATAACCCCTGATACTAGGAGTCTCAGCTAGCTTCATCCCCATAACCTCCCAGGAGCCTACCCTGACTTAGGTCTCCAGCTTGTCATAGAGATGCCCCACCCACAGTTTCTCTTCTCTCTGCAGGCCTCTGTCCTCCTGCCCCCAGGAGAAGAAAATTTCCCCAACCTGAAGAAAGAGATGCCTTTAAACATGCAAGAGACTTACAGAACACTAAATAGATGATACCAGAAAAGAAATTCTTCCCACCACATAATAATAAAAAACTGAATGTACGGAAAAAAGAAAACTATTAAAAGCTCAACAGAGACTATGAAAGCCAGATAGGCCTGGGCAGATGTTATGCAGACCCTAAGAGACCACAGATGTCAGCCCAGACTACTATACTCAGCAAAGCTTTCAATCACCATAAATGGAGAAAACAAGATATTCCATGACAAAACCAAATTTAAGCAATATCTATGCACAAACCCAGCCCTACAGAAGATCCTAGGAGATTTTAGATTTTATTTATTTATTTATTTATTTTGTATGCGTGCTCTATCTAGATGTACACCTGCACACCAGAAGAGGGAACCAGATCTCACTACAGATGGTTGTGAGCTACCATGTGGTTGTTGGGAATTGAACTCAAGATCTCTGGAAGAGCAGACAATGCTCTTATCTGCTGAGCCATCTCTCCAGCCCTGATTTTAGATTTTTAAAGAAACTGGATATTTTAAATGACTGAACTTTTTTTTTTTTTTGAGACAGGGTTTCTCTGTGTAGCCTTGGCTGTCTTGGACTTGCTTTGTAGAACAGGCTGGCCTCAAATTCACGGAGCTCCTCCTGCCCCTGCTTCCCGAAGAATACTGGGATTACAGGCCTGCACCACTGTGCCTGCTCAGTGACTGAATTCTTAATGTTTGAATTTGTAAAAATTGTGAGAATGTCAAAGTTATGATTTTAATGTCAGATCTTAGGGATGAATAAGAAAGGAAATGTTGTGGCTTAATAGTGATGTGTTTGTGTGTCAAGTTGGTAAGGGGTTAATTGTGCTGCATAGTTTTAGGTCAGTTTAACACAAGCTAAAGTCGCCTGAGAGGAGGGAACCTTCTTTTCTTAATAAGTGATTGATGGGGCAGGGTCCAGCCCATTGTGTGTGGTGCCATCCCTGGGCTGGTGTTCCCGGGTTCTATAAGAAAGCAGGCTGAGGAAGCCAGAGGGAGCAAGCCAGTAAGCAGCATCCTTCCATGGCCTGCGCATCAGCTCCTGCCTCAAAGTTCCTGCCCTGCTTGAGTTCCTGTCCTGACTTCCTTTGATGAACAGCAATGGAAGTGTGAGCTGACTAAACCCTTTCCTCCCCAAGTCATGGTGTTTCAGCACAGCAATTGTAGCCCTAACTGGGACACACACACACAGGTGCACATACTATTAAAGGATGCTAAAATTGTTTCCTTTGTAATACATTTAAAATTTTCAAGAGTTTATATGTGCCTCACTTTAAATGTACTTAATTGGTTTCCAAAGCCTCCAGGAAATCTTAACACATTTGACACCTGTCCATCAATCCCGTGATCCACGTACATCTGGTATATGCAAGCTGTGTTTGCTCTGGCAGCCCCTTCTTTGAGACGTTAACTCTGCTGCTCCAACTTGACTGAGTTTATTCCAAATCCCTCTCCCATGCTGTTTGCCAGTTACTGGATCCCAGGCTGTTCCAGTTTGCTTTAATTATCAACTTGGCACAACCTAGAATCATTTGAGAGGAAAGCTTTCATAGAAGAATTGCCTATATAAGATTGGCCTGTGCATGTGGCACCCATGCGTGGGCGTGGGTGTGTGTGTGTGTGTGTGTGTGTGTGTGCGCGCGCGCGCGCGCCGGTGCCTGTGCACATGAATCTAGAAGCCAGAAGTTGACATCTATGTCTTCCTCTCTTTCTCTGTACCTTAATATTTTTGTCTGATGGCGCCTCTCATGGACTGACTAACTGGCTGACCAATGAGCTCTGGCGATCAACCTGTCTCTGTCCCTGACCTCAGCGCTGAAGTTGCAGATACCTGTCACCATGCCCACCTGGGTCCCGAGGAACAAACTCTGCTCAGCATGTTTTTATGACAGACACACTGTCCACGGCCATCTGCCTCGCCCTGCCCTGCCAGCAGATTCTGTGCGTGTGCACCCAATTTTCCTCTTTGAAAAACAGTCATCTTTATCTCCAAATTAATAGCTTTTCACTGTGATAATTTGACTGGGTTCTTCATTCATTACTTCATTCTACTGGGCATTTTGATGAACATGGAACCGGAAAACATGTCCTTTAATTCTAGAAAGTTCCCTGATGAATTCTCCTTTATTTTCCCTAATCTTGTAATTTCAACTGATTCAGCCTCCTGAGGTTCTCTCCTGCCATACTTTGGGATATGTTTTCCTCTACACATTTCTGAAATATTTTCTCAATTTTAATTGTTAACTCTTCTGTTGCTGTAATAGTCAGACTCTTTGTCACCATGAAAAGCACTTGGTCAACACAGTCTTATGGGGGAAATTATTTTAAGGTCACATTTTCAGGTGTTTTGGCCATGGTCACTGGCTCAGTAGATTCTGGGCCCATCGTGAGAAAATCCTGGTGGCAGAAGTGTGTAGTGATGGGCAGGAAGCATCAAAAGAGACCGGAAGAGGCCAGGACAACATACACCCTTCAAAGGCACTCTTCCTCCAACCAGGCCTCACCTCCCACAGTTCCATTTCATCTAACACCCTACTCGGGTTTTGGACTCTTCAGTGGATTAGCCATTTTGTTAGGGCAGAGCTCTCTGGATCTAAGGCCTCTGAAAACACCCTCACAGAGTCACCTAGTGAATGAGCTTCTCCTGTCTCTTGGGCATCTCTCAATCTAGTCACATAGACAACCAAGGTTAATAACTGCAGCTACTTTTAGAAAAATATGGCTATTCTTTTTCATGTCAACTTGTTTGGATAGATTTTAAAGATTTCCACTTTGAGTAATTTTTAAAGAAATCCCAGCACTCAGGAAGGCAGAGGCAGGCAGATGTTTGTGAGCTTGAGGCCAGCCTGATCTACAACGTGAATCCAGGACAGCCAAAAAAGAAAAAAAGAAAAAAGAAAGACAGAAAAAAAGAAACCCAAGTTCTGATCTTAACCTGCCTCTTTATATTTTTAAAGAGAACTTTTTAAAAGCTACTAATTGTGAGTCTGGGCACAGCTCCGTGGGAGAATGCTTGCCCAGCACATTAGGCTCAGGTTTAATACCCAGCAGTTTAAAAAAAGCCATAAACAAACAGACACCAAAACTAATTAGGAGACTGTTCCAAGTAGCTCCAAAAGACAGTAATTTGGCTGTGTATCCTTATGTAATACATACCAAGACTGCTCAAAATACATTTAACTACTCAAAAATACACTTAAGCTCTTTCTAGCAATATTACTCGTAGAGACATATCTTGTCATGCGAACACAATAAGGTATGAACTGTGGTATAAAATGTATACTTAATAGTGTGAAGTTCAAACTTCATCTTCAAAGTTGTTGAAACCAGTGTCAGCACAGGAAAAAGAACAAGATGGAGGAGCAGAAGCAAAGGCTATGCTCTAGATTTCAGTTGAAGGCATTGTTTCACATTAATAATGTATTTTATAATTTAAAATTCCAAGTACTATCTACTGAAAACACCCAGTAATAATCACCAACCCAGTGGCAGTAAGTATTTGTAGCAACCAGGTGAATAATCTTAGGATAACATTTCTCAGTACAGCAGCCAGCAATCCTTAGAGATTTGGCTGGTTCTTGGCCCATAACAAATTGTCAGACAGACAGCAGAAAAAAAATCATGAACGATTAATGATGGCGTGTCAAAAGGGCTCAGAAGCTCACTTTAAAAAGCCCTTTCAGCTGAAGATCAGACAGCTGAGCATCAAAAAGAAAAGTAAGTTCAATGGACTGAGACACATTAAACATGGTTAAAATCATGAGCTCATGAACAAATCAAAGAAATTGAATTGATCAACCTCAGACAACACTGGAGGCTGCACCCATTAGTTTGAAAGATGGTAAATAGAATCCAGTAATTGATAGGAGTTTCTCTCTGTGGAAGTATTGCAGGAATGAGTGAAAATGGAATTGTAGGAGTTTAAGGCACAAATACTGTAAAATGAAAGGATGTAGGTATGTGTCGGCAACCAAAAGTCTTCGAGAAAGAATCCAAGGAAGTGCAATGTGCCTTCTCATGAGGAGCCCAGCATCAGCCATGATGACTCTTGCTATGGAAAGTCGGACTCCTGTTAGCTTTCACTTTCAGCTCTTAGTGAAGAAATAGTCCAGGCAACCATTAACATTTCTCAGCTTAGCACTGGAAGAGCACACCTCAGAGAAAGCTTTGGCACTTTTGGTTGTTGAAAAGATTCAGCAACAGATGGATGGGAAGTCTTGATCCAGACCAATGGAAGTAGCAGATGATCCTTCCCCTCCTTCCGTCACTCCCAACCTCTTTATTCCCTATCCGTGAACGGACCCTCAGTGCTCATGTGAGGACCTAGTGACTGTTACTTCTGTGTTAACTTCAATAGGATAACAGAAAAGACCCAATATGTCATTTCCCACTTCATAGGTGTTCCTGCTTCACTGTCAGCATTTTTTTATGTCTCCACCTGGGGCATTAAGGATGCCCATAAAAGGATGGAGCAGGAGATCTTTGACCTTTTGAACTTTGATCTTAGATTTCAGACTTGAAAAAAAAAGCAAACATTAAATTATCCCTTGTTCCAAAACAGGGTGCGCAGTTGGTAGGTTCAAGTGGAGATGCTCAGAGATCAAGAGCACAGACTACTGTTGCAGAGGTCCTGCGCTCAGTTTTAGCGCCCACATCAGGTGACTCACAACTCCAGGGGATCAACTCCCTCTTCTGATCATTTGCTCATTTGCACAGACCCACATACCCAAGGCACGTTCATACATAATGAAAAATAATAAAATAAGCCTTATCAGGACTTAGTAATCCTCTTCTGTTGAGGCCCCAAAAGGTAGCCCAGATAGGGGAAAGTGACGCAAAGCAGGCAACAGAGTCCATGTCAGATATGACATGCTTTGCTTGCTGCTTGGGGACCCACATGAGGACCAAGCTGCTCATCAGTTACATATGTGTTATGGACCCAGGTCCAGTCCACTCATGCTCGTTAGTTGGTGTTTCAGAGTCTGTAAGCCCCTATGGGCCGAGGTTAGTTGACACTATTGGTCTTCATGAAGGGTAATTATCCCTGCTGGGACCTTCTATCTTTCCCCACACTCCTCCACAAGACTTCTCTAGGTCCACCTAATGTTTAGTGTGTGTCTCTACATCTATTTTGTTCCACTGCTGGGTGGAGCCTCTCAGAGGACAGTCACACTAGGCTCCTGTCTATAGGCCTAGCAGAGTATGTTAGGGGTTGGCTTTCTTCTGTGGGGTGGGTCTCAGGTTGGACAAGCCATTGGTGGGTCATTCCCTTTTTCTCTGTTCCATCTTCATCCCTGCACGTCCTGAAGGTTTTGTGAGTGGATTGGTATAGGCATAAGGTTATTGTGTCGTTCAAACGCTGATTTCTGTACCCCCTATATCTGGTTCTGATATATTGTTCTGAGAATCTCCTGTCTTGATGCTGTATAAACTCTGCTACCCAATTGTCCCATGGCATACCAATAAACCAGTGTACAGCCAATAGCTGAGCAGGAGAGAGAATGGGTGGACTTCCTGCCATCCATGGGAGAAGGTATTAGAGGAAGAAGTAAGGGATTCAGGGACAAGAGATGTTCAGGTGACATCAGGAGAAGGAGCTGGAGCAGGAAAGCTACAAAGTGCAAGTATTGCTGGGATGCATGCTAGCGGGAAGCCAAATTAGCTTAGAGGATTAAGAATAGAGTAACACTGCTCAGGATTGTGCTGTGAAGCTTCTTAAAATAATATAATAGAGTTTTGATTACTTGTGTGCTATACAATTTAAGAGAGAAACAAACAGTTTTATAAAAAATCTGCAACAGGCTGATGTCCTTTTTCCTCCATTGGAAGTCCCAACTGGATAGGAGGTGGCCCTTTCAGTCTCTATGTTCCTAACAGCTAGGAGTCTCAGCTAGAGTCACCCCCACATCCTCAGAGGATGTGTTAAGTCCTGATATGATTTGATGGGCTGGGATGGATTTGTAAAGGGGGGCACCCATTTTCTGAGGAGAAGGAGATGGGGAAAAGAAGCAAGAGGGCAGGAGGGTGGGACCAGGAGAGGAGGGAGGAGGGGACTGTGATTAGAATGTAAAATTAATAAATGAATCAATTTATTAAAAAACAGAAAAATAACAGAATAAATATTTTCACAAGCAGACTGCTTGACTAATCTATTCAGAATGTGCAAAGATAATGATCTAAAACCAATTCTGCATTTTCATGCTTCTTAAATATTAATCTTCAGAAACTCGTCTTATATATCACTGTTCCAAAACAAACCAAGGATTCAGCAACAGATCAATGGGAAGTCAGAATGCCAGAAAATCCTCCATCTACAGAAGAGAAAGTCTCATATTCCAAAGATAGAAAGTGTGACTGCTATGAGATCACAGAAAAGGGATACATCCAGATTTATACTGGATAAGAGTGTGAGTTTCCTGGGGACAGGTAGCAGTGTTGAGTGATAGGAAAGAGAGAGTCACTGGAAGACATATAGCAATGGTCCAGTGGAGCAAGCATTGCTCCCACAAGACTTTGAATAGTTGGTATGGTGGTTTGCAAGGATTCATGAGTGCTTGGCCACAGGGAGTGGGTCTTTTAGGAAGGGTGGCCATGTTGGAGGAAGTATGTCACTATGGATGCAGGATTTGAGGTTTAATGTGCTCAAGCTATGCCCAGCATGACACACAGTCTCCTGCTGCCCGTGAATCAAGATGTATAACTCTCAGCTATTCCAGCACCTTGTCTGCCTGCACAATGCCATGTTTCTCGCCATGATGATATAAACTAAACCTCTGAATCTGTAAGCCAGCCCCAATTAAATATTTATTTATGAGAATTGCTATGGTGATGGCGTCTCTTCACAGCAATAAATGCTAAGTAAGACAGAAGTTGGTACCAGGAGTGGGGTATTGCTGTGATAGGCCTGACCATACTTCTATTTGGAGGAATGTAGATTTAGGGATTTTGGATTAAGAAAGTAGAATGTTTTAATTCCATTTACTGGTGCATCCTAGTAGAAAAATGGACAATGGTGCCAAGGATGATTTGAACTGTAGGGGCCTGGCTCAAGAGGTTTCAGAGGAGAACAATTTTAGTTTGTGGCTTAGAAACAGTTCTTGTGATGTTATGGCTAAGAATGTGGCTGCTTGAAGTGTTTGCCTGAGGCTAAAGTGAAGAGTTTTTGATTAATTGCATTGACAAAGGAATCTCAAAAGAGCCTAGTATAGACTCTGTCAGATGGTTACTGATGTTCACTCTTATGAAGAGTATTTTGATGAAAAAGAGCAAGCTGAGCAAGGAACAATATAAAACGTATGGTTCAAGGAGAAAAGGGGCCTCCAGGAGTAGAGTGGAGCTAAAGCCTATGTTCAAGGAGATAACAGATTAAAGATATTAAGTGGAATAAAGGGAGTGGTGACCTCAGGGCAAGATCCAGCTAAGCTTCCATCTTGTGAAAAGAAATTAAAGGACAGTTTTGGTCCAGGCATGATGGACACACTGGCACTCCTGAGGCAGAGGCATTAAGACTCCTGAGTTCAAGATCATCCTGGTCTACAGAGCAAGTTCCAGCGTAGCCAAGCTTAGGCAGTGAAGGAAACCATTGAAAACAGAAAGCTGGTGAAGATGTAATTGAACAACAGGGCAATTTTCCAGCCCCTGCAGTTAGCAGAACTTGGAAGTTTCAGCCATGTGGTTCTGGCCTTAGAGTCAAGGATAGAAGAAAGGGGTTATAGAATCTTCCTCTTTTACTAAGGAGAGCTGCTAAAGCCAGGGGTGTGTCAGGGGTGTCCCTTCATGGAGGCCCAGAGAGGCCACTGTGTGAAGCTGTGAATCCTGTATTGCCTTGGAGACCCCACGAGATTAGAGATGCCAGAGCTGTGGAATAGCTGATGAGAAAAGCTGCTAACAGCGAATGGAACCAGCTCAAGAGGAGGAAGGTGTTATAATCAACAGACATGAAAAGAGCTGGAGACATGCAGAGTGTGGAGTTTGTTCAGCTGGCTTTCCGTCCTTCCTTGGTCCAGTGTTGTCTCATCATCCTGTCTTTCTACCATCTTGAAGTAGTAGTATATATCCTGTGCCACTGTATGTTGGAAATATGGGATCTGTTTTTTATTTTGATTTCTGTACAAAATTACAATTAAAAGACTGCATAAATCTCAGAAGAGGCTTTGAACTTTGAACTTTTAAGCAGGATTGAGGCTGTTATAGACTATGGATACAGTTGAAATTAGATTGAAAGTGGAATTATGGTATGGCTATGAGCCTCTGGGGGTGGGGCAGGAGTGGAATGTGGTGGTTCGAATAGGAATGGTCACATAGATTCACACATTTGAATGCTTGGCCATAGTGAATAGCTCTTTTAGGAAGTGTGGTCTTGTTGGAGGAAGTGTGGTCTTGTTGGAGGAAGTGTGTCACTGTTGGGGCAGGCTTTGAGGTCTCACATGCTCAAGCTACACTCAGTATAGCACGGTCTTCTTCTGCTGCATGGGATCAAGATGTAGAACTCTTGGCTCCTTCTGCATCATGTCTGCCTGTGTGCTGTCATGCTGTATACCGTGATGATAATGGATGAAACCTCTGAAACTATAAGTCAGCCTCAATCAATGTTTTCTTTATAAGAGTTGCCATGATCATGGTGTCTCTTCACAGTCATAAGACCCTAACTAAGACAACTGGTTTTCATTAGAGATCTTTAGCTCTAAAGAGCCAAGGGCAGAAGTGGTGGGAACAAGGATAAACGACCAAGGAAATAAAAAACCATGAAGGCCGCACCACAGTTTGTTAACCCACAAGTCCATAGTGCTTCAGATGTTATCATCTTAAACAACCAATAAGCATGTGAGTACTACTTTACCTATTTAATAAAAATTTTGTTACATTTGTTTCTGGTGTGTGCCACAGAGCACAGGTGGCAGTGGGGACAGCTTTCAGGAGTTGGCTCTCCTCTTCCCCTATATGGGTTCTGTGGATGGAAAGCTGGCTGCCCACCTTATCTGCAGGCACCTTTAGCTGCTGAGTCATTTTGCTGTTCCTGTTTCACCTATTTTAAAGCTGAGAATTTAGGTTCTTGGCTCAAGATCATAAACTCGTATTTGACTCAGAGAGCAAACTTTCACTCTCGACATTTATAATGGTTAATCTCCATTGCCAGCTTGATAGGACTAAGACACGTTGCTGAAGCTAGTGAGGCGCATGCCTGGAAGTGTTGGGAATGGCCACAATATAGGAAGTAGCATTCAATAAACCTGGAACCTGAATGAAAAGAGAAAGACCCCCAAACTAAGATTTCTCTTTGAGGGGAGCTGTTATACTCAACCACGTACTCCCTGGAACCTTTAAAGTGGTGAACAGGAAGGCTAGAAAGATGGCTCTGTGGTTAAGAGCGCTTACTGCTCCTTCAGAAGACCTGAATTCAATTCCCAGAATTCCTATTAGGCAACTCACAACTGTGTGTAACTCCAGCTGCAGGGGCAGCTGAGACCTTCTTCTGGCCTCCACGAACACCTGCACTTATATGTGCATGCACGCACGCGTGCGCACAAACACACACACACACACACACACACACACACACTTCAAATTTTTAAATGTTTTTAAAAACAAAAATAAAACAAATATTAAAACAATAAGACAAAATAAATCTTTCCCCCTTTAAGTGGTTTGGTGGGGCATTTGGTAGTTAGGAAGCTAGCTAACCCAGACCTGGAAAACGTCCAACATGCCAAACCCTCCTTGCATCTTTTCTTAAACTCCATTAGCATCTTTTCTATGGTTCCACGTCTTCTTGTGAACTTAGGATAATTTTGTGTTTCTTTTGGTTGAATGAAAAATATGCCTAGACAAGTGTGTAATTTTCCTGTATTCTTTCTGCCACAGGAGATATCACTCTTAAGGAATGTACATATTTTTAAATATAAGCAATTAAACATACATAGTCTCAAACTGGTGCTGAAAAGTGTGTGTTTCTGCATCTTCAGTGTTTCCTTCCTGACGGCCACTTTCTCCTAACATCCACCTTGGGTAAATCATGCTGCTTCCTGACTTCCCATATGACTCTTATTATCTCCCCCATGTTGAACATTTGGATGGGCCACTTCCACTCTCCTGGATTTCCACATCTTTAGGTCCTCTCTTTCTTAAGAGTCTAGTCCAGCTACAGACGCTCCTTGTCAAGAAGCATTTCTCTGTCTGACGTAACTGCCTGCTGCTCTGTAATAAGGAGAACCTTCTCATGGCCACCCTTAACTAGGAGCTATTGGTAGAAAATGGCTGCTAAGGGAGAGAGAGCCGTTTTTCTTCAGTGGTGCAGCCACTTTAAGTTGCCCATGATCCAGTCAAGCACATGCAAACAATCTTAGTTAAACTTAGAGAACTATTCTTAAAAGTAGATCATGGTGGAGGGAAGGGGGAGATGATGTAATTATATTTTTAATCTTTAAACAGGATGTGAAAGTTGGAGGGAGATGCATTGGGAAGGAAGATTCAGGGGAAGTGATGAGGGACAAGAGAGGGGTCTGGGGAAGAGTGTGATTAACATACATCATGTGCATTATAAAATTGTCAAAAACAAATTAAAGTAATAAAAAAGAAGCTTACTGTGATTTCATGCTTGATATAAAAAGCATAGATCTATCTTAAGGTAGAGCTGTCAATTTTCAGACATCTTGGTTGTTAGGGGACAACTAGCTTGTTCTGTGTGATGCTTGGAGAGGAGTAGCATGGACACATCAACTTTTCTCACAGGTATGAATAGCCTGCTCACTGATAAAGAGTGTTCCCAACCTGAGTCTGATTACAGCCAATAGCATCTCTATGGCTTCTTGGTTTGAAGAGAGAAGTGCTAAGGCTCTCTGGGATTTAGAAAGACAGGATTAGGTGACTTTAGAAATGAGAAAAAGCTAGTTCTGCGGACCCATGGTGTTCATAGTGGGAAGAGAAGGGACAGACATTCATGGACTCCTAGAACAAAATGTGCCCCCCCCCGTGCATGTGTGTGTGCGCGTGTGTTCAGTGTACATGTCTATGTGTAGGCCTGAGATTAACTTCTGCTGTCTTCTTCAATCTCTCGCCACCTTTTTTTTCTTTCTTTTTTTGAGACAGAAACCCTTCTAAACCTGGATCTCATTTATTTCACTAGACTGGCTGACCAGAAAGCTCCTGAGATGCAAGGAGGCATTTCTGAATCAATGGAGAGATGGAGGTGACTTTATTCCCACCCAAGGGGCATCTGGTAATGTCTGGAAGCAATTTTTACTGTCAAGATGGGGCTAATGAGCTACTGACAGCATCTTGTAGACAAAGGATGCAGCCAAACACTGTGCAATGGAAAGGGTAGACATCACACTGGCAGCCTCTAGGCCCCACATGACATGCATGCTGAGTCTGAGGAGCCCTGATTGATGAGAGGATAAAGAGGTTGAAGGCAACAGTCTTCTTGCTAATCAGGCTGGATTTCAGGACCAAGATCCAGTAACAATAGGAAGAAAAATAAACAAAACAAAACCCTGGGAACAAGAGCTGGGGGCCAATTGGATGTACCAGCTACCAACATTGGCAGAAAGAGAGGTTGTGTCCCCATGCTAATGTCTTCCGTACGTCTGTTAGTTCCAGTAACTTGGCCATAGCAGATGATCCCGAGCCCATTCAGAGAAAGGAGCCAGTGCCTCCCACGGTTACTGTTGGCTGAGGGAGAGGGTCACTATAAGGGAAAAGGACTCTCCAGTATTGCCTGTGTAACCTGAGGAGAGAGGACAGTCTCATGCATATTTATATCCTCCATAATGTGGGACCCACTGTTCCATAGTTCTACAATTAGTGCATATTAATTGACTAACTGATGGATGATGTCCCTAATCGGCCATGTCATTCACATCCATCTAGACTCAGCATGGCCAGGACAACTTGGACATGTTCCAACTTATTGAGGGACAATTTCCCAGTGCGGACACCAGCAATCACAGCACCAGTGGACTTGGACTCAATCCAGCATCTAAATAGAAATAAAACGAGCATGCTCCAAGCCTGTGTGGAGCGAGTAGCGTGATCAGCTTACGGGTGGTGTGGCCCCATGGGGAATGGCAGTGATAGGCAGCCACTTCAGTGATGAACCACAGACCAGCTTCACTGGGCTCAGCCCACATAGACAAAGCCCCCCACCAGCCTCTGGAGAAATTAATGCACCTTAATTTGAATCAGAGGCTAATTTTGAATCAGCTATTTTGCATATCTAGCTGATGCTTCTTCCCTTCTGGGGTTATTTCTTCCCCTCTGCATGCTCAGATCTGGCTCTGGCAGCTAAATATCGAAACCAAATCCTCTGCAAATCAAATGCTGAAGAATGAAGAGGGGCGTGGGCTGCATCCTAAATCCTAACTTCTCCATTAATGCCTAACCTTGTGCTTTTTCTATAGAGTCCAGACTTCTGCTCATTTTCAAAACCACCATTAGTGAGCCGGGGCGGGGTGCTATCTTGTCACAAGGTGGCTACATGGAAGCAGAGAAACCTAAAGGCCAGAAAGACTGCATGAACCAAAGCAAATTATTCTTTAGTGGTAGGAACAGAACACACCTCAGGTGATCAGACTGAGAGATGTCCCCATAGGCTGGGGTATTTGAACACTGGGTCTCCAGAGGGTGGTTCTGTTTGGGGAAGCTCAGAAGGTATCTTGCTGGAGGAAGTGTGTCGTGGGGACCCGCTTTGGGGATCTATAACATTCCCCCATTTTTAGGTAGTTCCCTCTGCTGAGCTTGCAGTGATCTCCCTGCCTCCAGCCCCTTACTGCCATGCTCCCCGTCACGAAGGGCCCTTATCCAGCTGGAACATGAGCTAACGTAAACTTCTTCCAGAAGTCCCTTTTGGTCGTGGTAGAGCTGAGATCCAGTTCCACACAGACCAATGGATCCCCAGAGGCACTGGCAACACAGCAGTCACCTAAGTTTCTGATGTTCTTTATTGCGATGGCTACTTCTCTTCTAGCACATGGCAATAGTTTGGGTGAGAAATGCCCTCCATAGGCTCCTGTGTTTGTAAGCTGGTCCCCAGAACATGGCTCTGTTTCGGAAGGTTGTGAAATCCTTAAGAAATGGTGTAAGGTATCCCAGAAGCAGAAAGACACACATGGTATACACTCACTTATAAGTGGATTTAAACATATAATATAGGATAAGTATACTAAAATCTGTACAAACATCGTACATTGAGAATACTGTGATAATGGGGAAGGAGGGAGGTAACTTAGTTTTTTTCCTAAAATTAACACAATGTCAACCTCAATTCATCCTGAGTAGGTATATTGAGAGTAATATAAATATGTCGTTTGTTTCAAAAAGAAAGAGAGAAAGAAATGGTGCTTGCAGATAGAAGGAGCTCACTGCGCGTGGCCCTTGGGTTCTATAGCTTAGGTCCACTTCCTGCCCACACCCCGCTTTCTGGCGCAGGTACAACATGGCCGTCAACCTCCCGCTCCTGTCCTCACGCTTTCACTGCTGTGACAGACTGTACCCCTCTTAGTGCCGCCCGTGTGCAGTAACTCAAAGCGCTGTTTCCAGGCTGGAGAAAGCTCTCTTCATTAGCACTTTCTTCATTAGCACTTTCTCAAGTCGATTGTTGTCAGGTATTCGGTCCTAGGAAGGAGAAAACAACTAAAGCACCATGTTTGGAAAAGACACCGATGCAAACTAGCACTGTGACAAAAAGTGGCTGAACTAGTTTCAGAGCTGAAGTAAGACTTAAGGTAACTCGGGTGTTTTAATGAGCCTCCAGTCTCTAGACAAGAATAAAACATGTCATGGAAGATATGACTGACTGAACTAGGGCTCTGTACCATAAAGAAAAACAAAACAAGGCAGGGAGCATTTTCTCACTGTAAAGCAGCACAGAAAGCAGCAGTATTTTTCACTGTCGGAAGACTGGGTTGACCTACAACTACAAAGGGAGAGGTGATTCCACAGAGGGGCCACTTTCCCCAGGTACAAAGTGCTGCAAGGTTAGAATGTTTCTAGACCTACTAAGAAGAAGAGGATACTATCAGTGCTTCTTTAGTAAGCAGCCAGCAAACAACACTAGCTAAAAATGAAAAAAAAAAAAAAAAAAAAAAACCACTTTATTTCTGCTCACCCTCTGTGTCATTCAGGAATATTGTTTGTTTTGATACCAGAAACAACAACAAAAGTAAATACAATTCAGAGTCTGGTGCTGCCTGCCTCTAATCCAAGCACTTGGGAAGCTGAGGCAGGAGGATCATAAATTCAAAGACAGCCTGGGCTATACAGTGAGACAAGTAGGGAAAAAAAAAAAAAAAAAAACCGAGCAAGTACAGAAAGATGCCCTGGCTCTGAAAACAGTACCTCTGCTCAAGTCACATGGCCACATCTGACTTGAAGTGGAGGGAAGGTCTTTCTTCCGTGTTCCCGGAGAGTGGGGGCTGAATGCGTGACCAGCCTTGCTAATTACATAAAACACAAGTATAAAAAGAAAGCCAAGGGATGGTGCATTTTATTTGTTTGTTGCTGATCAGAGACTGAACCGTCAGTAGCTGCACAGTGGTCCCTGCGGTGCGTCAGCTTCATGGCAGCCTGCCTGGCTGGCAATCACCTGGGAGACACACCTCTTGGGAGTGTCTATGGGGATGTTCTCAGAGAGCTTTAACTGAGAAGACCTGGGAAGACCTGGGTTGAAGGTGATGGAACCATCTCTTGACTGGGAGCCTGAACCAAATCAAAGGAGGAAAGGAGGAAGTTAGCAGAGCCAGCAGACATGAGCGAGTCCCTCAGTCACGGCTGCTGCGCCTCACCAGCCCGCATGAGGGACTACATCCCCTGGGTCAGGAGTCCAGATCCACTGTCAGCACATTAACAAAGTAACAAATCCAAGGCCTGCTGTTGGGTGGGTGGAGAGTTTGCAGAAAGCCTGGGTGGGTTCTCCAGGAAGAAGAGGTGAGCCGTGGGTACCCTTTGGGGCGCACACCTGATGGAATGCTCCGTTTGCTTTTCTACTCGTGTACTAGTTTCTGACCAGTATGCAGCGATGTGCACGGCAGCACGCTTGACCCACTGTCAGCACTGAACATTCTAGGCCTGCTGTCCCATGCCTTGTAATCAGAAGTGCAATTTCCAGGATGGGGAAGCAGTGTCAGAAAATTTGCTTAGAGCCTGTAATGCTAGCTCCTCACCCAGAAGCTGTGCCACACAACCCAAATGCCAGCGCCTGACCCTAAAGGGAGCCGGCATTTACGGTTTGATGCCTTCTGTTTGAGAACCTTCCTGAGGCAGCCACGGCCTTCCGACTGCCACGTGCTGTCTCAATAAGAACGACCAGTGGTACAAGGTGAGCTGGTTTCCTATTGGCTGCAGTCACAAACGACCACAAACAGGTGAGCTGAACCGTCAAATGTGTTTTCTATTATTCTTGTTTGTATTTTACAGTTTATTCACTTTGTATCCCATTCCTTAGCTCCTCCCAGTCCTCCCCTTCCTCCCTCTTCCTCCCCTATCCCTCTTCCTTAGTCCACTGATAGGGGAGGTCCTCTTCCCCTACTGTCTGACTCTACCTATCAGGTCCCATCAGGACTGCCTGCATCCTCTTCCTCTGTGTGCTGGCTAGGTCTCCCCACCAGGGAGAAGTGCTAAAGGAGCATTCAATGTCAAAGAGTTCATGTCCTCTTACTAGTGGACCCACATGGTCTGTGTCTGCTCTATGCATGGTCTTTGGTTGATGCATAGGTCTCTGCAGTCCCCCAGGCCCAGATTCTCTGGCTTTGTTGGTCTCCTTGTGGGGCTCCTGTTTCCTCCAGGTCCTTCTATCTCCCCCTTCTTCCTTAAGACTCCCTACCCTCTGTCCAAAGTTTGGCAGTGAGTCTCTGCATCTGCTTTGATCCCCTTCTGGGTACAGTCTTTTAGAGGACATCTATGGTAGGCTCCTATCCTGTTCCCTCTCTTCTACCACTTCCTGTGTCTATCCTGTTTTCCCTTATGAGTAAGAATTAAACATTTTCTGTAGGGTTCTCCCTGTTGTTTATCTTCTTTAGGTCTGTAGATTTTAGTATGTTTATCCTCACTTATCAGTGCGTATTTTCTTGATTTCTGGACTCTTGAAGCCTCAACTCCAGACATCAGCAGGACTGTGCTCCCCCTACAGGCTCTAGGGAAAATATATTCCTGGCTCTTTCCAGATCTCATCTTATTCCAATGTTCCATATTGCCTCCTCCTCTCTTGCGTGGCTTTTCCTGTCATGGTTGTCCCCAAACTCCCCTGCCTCTCTCATATAAGGTGGTATGTGATTGAATTTAGATTTCCCCCAGATAATCAAAGATAAACTTCTCTTGAGATCCTTAACTTGGTCAGCAAGCTGGCGCAGCAGGTAAAGGTATTTGCCCCAAGCCTGAAGACCTGAGTTCCATTCCCAGGACCCACGTGGTGGGAGAGGACAGCTGACTCCTGCCAGCTATCGGTGCACACCCACACCCAGCTTCCTGCCACAGAAACTTCACAAACAAAAGTCGTTACATTCTTTTAGATACGCTTAGCTTAGGGGCTGGAGAGATGGCTCATCAGTCAAGAGCACTTGCTACTCTTCCAGAGGACCCAAGTTCAGTTCCCAGCACCTATATTAGGAGGCTCACAACCACATGTAATCAGCTCCAGGAGCTCTAGTGCTTCTGGCCTTCTTTGGCTTCTACACACACACACACACACACACACACACACACACACACACATACAGACATTCACCAACACATAATCTAAAATGATAAAAATAAATATTTACAAAATTTAGCTTGATCACATCTCTGACCACATAAAATAATATTCAGTGGTTCCAAGGATTTAATACAGATATGTCTTTTGAAAGATGTGAAATCTAGTTTTATATCAGTTAGACACAGGCTATAGTCAACTAAGAGAACCTAATCAATATGACAGACCCTGTCCAGGCATTTCTGCTCAGGTCTTAGTTACCAGGGTTCCTGACATAGACTCCTCTACTCTTATCCCTTTATCTTAAATTACTTTTATTGAAACCTGATCTTTTTTATTTCACTTTTTATTGATTCTTGTGAACTTCACATCGCTCATCCCAATCCCACTCATCTCCCGTCCCCTCGTACCCACCCTTCCCCCTTGAACCACCCCCCTGCAAAAAACAAAACCTTGTGGAAACTGTAGTGTGTGACAGTGTGTGCTACAGTATACCCTTTTGTCCACGCTTCTTCACTTGCAAATGGTCATTGCAATGAGTCATTGGTCTGGTTCAAGGCCTCTGACTGAGAGAAACAAATCTTAATTGAGAAAATGAGTCCACAAGATTGGGCTGTACGCAAGCCTCTAGAGCATGCTCTTAATTAGTGATTGATGAGAAGGGCCCAGCACTCTGTGAATTGTACTACTCATAGGCTTCTGGTCCTTGGTTCTATAAGAAAGCAGGCTGAGCAAGCCGTGAGGGACAGGCGGGTCTGCATCAGCTCCTGCCTCCGGGCTCCTGCCCTATTTTAGTTTCTGTCCTGTCTTCCTTCAATGATGAACAGATGTGGAAGTGCAAGCCAAATAAACCCTTTTCTCCCCAAGTTGCTTTGGTCATAGTTTCTATCACAGCGATAGAAACCCTAATTAGGACAGAAGACCACTGGCCAATCCAATACCTGAGGAAAACCCAGAAGGAAGGCCTGTTCAGAGAAACTGCACGGCAAAATAATATGCCTGGAGCTTTGACTTAGCTGTCAGACTTGCGCTGAAGCATGAGAGCCAAGCTCGCTTAGGTGAAGAGCAATGTCAGAAGGTGGGAAACTCCGAGGAGACATTGCAGGGACTGGTGATTCAAGGAAGCAGCTTGGAGTTTGACTCTTCCAACTTAACCCCTGCTTTTAAAAAGTAGACTGTACTCCGGAGGGACGGAGGAACTGAACCCGCTGCTGGGGAGGTGGCTCCAGGTTAAAATTCCCCACCTGCTCTTCCAACCTTGAGCTGGAGAAAGTGCTGTGTCTTTTCTGTCACTGGTGGGGAGGGGGGGCACTTGTTGTCCTTATGCCAGGCTTGGTGTCATCTATACCCAAAGGTTTCTGAGGAGAGGTGCAGTTAGGACCCAGAGACCCTCTCCTAGTGATGGGAGCGGGTCGCCGAGGGCGGGCCTTGAGTCTTGAATCCTGGTCCCGCTTCCTGTCTGCTCTCTGACTACTGCATCCTCACTGTAGAGGCCACATGGCCACCCCAGCTGGCCACCCTGGCTGGGCACACCTGCATGCTAAGTAAGTACCTCTGTCTCTGAGGCCCCGTGATGGTGAGTGGAGGTGGGCTTCAGCTAAGACCCTGTCCAGGCATTTCTGCTCAGGTCTTAGTTACCAGGGTTCCTGACATAGACTCCTCTACTCTTGTCCCTTCCTTCCCTCCTCTCCTCACTCCAGCCCCTAGATTCAGGAAAGCGCAGAAGCCTTTTGTTTCCTGGCTGCAATTACTCATCTGCCCTTCACAAGGTGCATTCCATTGGGAGAATGGACATTAGGAGAGCTGACGCTATTCTCTTGTGTCCTCTTGATTCACTGTCACAGTCATTGAACAAAGGCTTAATTGCTTGGCTGCTGATCTGACAGCACATTGTGTTAGTGAGACTTCTCTAAATGAAGAGAACCGAAGGCATGAACGTGTGTGTGTGTGTGTGTGTGTGTGTGTGTGTGTGTGTGTGTGATTTATTAAATCAGCTTCTGTTGAAATACTAACACTAACTGGGTCTTACCCGAGAAGGGAAATCCTGGTAGTTGCTCGATCTTGAGCCTGGATGCCTTGGTAGCTGGAGCCATCTCCCAGAGGCTGCATCGCACAGGCGAAGGCAATAACCCAGTATTGCAGTCTATGAGGACGGTGCCCCAGGAGCCCCGCAGGGTTTCTGGGAAGCCACTGGTCCTCAGCCAAAAAGGGAAGCTGGAAAAGCTGATTCATGTATCACTGAAGGAATCAGCAGCAGTGAGAGTAAGGGCAAATCAACTCAGTGACAAGAGGGATGGCCAAGGAACCAAACAGAAAATAAGCTTGCCCTGCGTACCCTTTAAGCCCGGGCTGCTAGCAGGAGGTGCTTCCACATTTGGGGGATGAGTCTTTTCACAACAATTGAGGCAATCAGGAAATTCCTCAGCTGTGGCTCCTTACTAGGTATTTCTAGTTTATGGCAACTTGACATAGCCATAAACTAGAATCATCCCATCAGCCATTCAGGCTCGTAACGTCTGGCAAGTCTCCCCATCTGTCAGGTGTCATTGAAAATATCTAGTTTTCAATAAAAATGATAAGGCATTTAAAGGAACATGAAAATGATAAGTCTACATAACAAGAAAAAGGAGGAGTAATAGAAGAAAGAAAAAAATACAAAGTAATGTCTATGATTAGCAGATAGACTAAGAAAATTATTACACATACATTCAAGGATTTAAAGGAAAATTTACTATCAGAGTAAACAAGTAAAGCATCCTGGTAGAAAAACAGACACTGTGTCAAAATGCCAACTGTGGATGCTAACAATGAAAATTAAAATTACTGAAATTAAAACTATCATTGGATTGACTTAGCTCTCCGCTGGAAATATCTGTAGAGTCAATTTGAAACCTTATTGATGGGAGTTATCTAATGAATGGTGATGATCCAATCATAAGAACAAAGGGGAAAAAAAGAAAGTGCTAAAGAAATGACCCAGGAGTTAAAAGCATTTGTTTCTTTTCCAAAGAACCCAAGCTCATTCCCAGAATGCATGTTGGGCCCCTCACAACCACCTGAAATCCCAGCTCCAGAGGATCCAGTGTTTGGTCTCCATGGACATTGCACATGCCCACACACGCGCACGCACACACTCTCGCGCGCGCGCACACACACACACACACACACACACACACACACACACACACTGGTTAAGAGCTCTAGCTAACTTTACAGAGGACCCAGGTTTAGCTCCTAGCACCCCACATGGTGGCTTACAACTGTTTATAACTCCAGTTCCAGGGGATCTCATACACATAAAAGAAAAATAAATAGTTTTTTAAAAAAACACCATGAATCACTCAGAGAGTACTGGAACCATCTGTTGAGCAATTTTATATATAATATGACAGTATAAATTCTACTGGAGAAAAAAAGAATATAATGCAAAATGTATTTTTAGAGATAATGAATTTTTATGAATGGAATTGTAGAGATCCCAAACGCTGGTAGAAAATGCAAAAGAAAGAAATGACGTCACCACACATAACAATCAAGCTGACAGGACGAAGCCCAAAGGAAGATTGAAAGTAGGCAGAGAGAAGTGACGATGCGCGCCAGGGCTGGCTTCTCACAGAAGAGGAAAAACAGTAACCTTCGCGCCGCCAACTGTGACTCACGGCGCAGTCACAAGATACGCTGTAGCTAATGGTTAGAAATCTGCCTTAATTACCCCCCACAGACGGTAATGACAGAGATTAAGAGCATGCCTCTTACTCATTCCGCTATCACCAGGCCATGGGCCACCTCTTAAAGGCGGATGGACAATAAGAGGCCAGGCTTGGAGAGGGACATGGTGACTCAGTCCATTTCTGTGGAGGCAAATCTAAGAAAGATGTTGTTTAGGAAATGTTAGGTGGGAGACTCAGCTCAGAAATGTCATGACAAAAGTTAAGACAAAGATGGCTGTGCATAACCCTGATATCCCCTAGTCACCCATCCTCCTGGTCATCCTTCCTTTAATATTTAAATAAAAAATTTTAAGTCCCTGATACATCCCACTTCCAGACACATGACACCATGGTCTCCACTCCCTGTCTCTGTCTCTGTCTCTGTCTCTGTCTCTCTCTCTCTCTCTCGTGTGTGTGTGTGTGTGTGTGTTCACTCTATGTATTGGTATTATTTGCCATCTTATCTCTGACAATTGCCATCTCGTCTCTTTTTTTTTTCTGCACTTCAGGGGTAGAACCAATTACTTTCTATTCATTCCCTGAAATGCTACTAACTCAAGGTCACTGTAAGAGAAAGCTGTACCCAAGATAACAGAGAATAAATTCTACACAGCGCGCCAAGCCTGCATGTCAGACAGTGTTCCTGGAAGTTGTTCGTCAATCTAATTGACCAAGGGATTTCCCACTGACTTTGTTCTTTCTTAAGCTTCTAATTCTTCTTTGCTTGGGTGTAGGAAGCCGCAGCGTCTTCTTATTGATTCTTTCCTTTTCTCTGGCTTCCCTCCTGGCTCTGCCTAGAGCTGAGGGGTAGCCCCCAAATTCCTAGCAATCCATAGCATGGGATGAGTTAAGTCTTTGCTTTACATTGTTTCTTTCCAAGAATAAACTAGGAGCCTAACCCTGTATAACAAACCCACCAGATCCATTTTGTTCCCACAAAGAATTCTTTAATCCCTGAGTTGTGTTTTCCAAGACTCAGACCTGGGGTTACAAATCAGTGAGATTCCCCATCAAAACTTGTGAGCAAATCAGAATCATTTAAGGCTGAGTTAAAACAAAGCAGAACAACAACAGCAACAACCTCTTCACAAGGGTGTGTTAGGCCTCAGGGTGTATCTGTTACCTTGCTTGCTGACAAAGACGTCTTGAGGAAGGGTGGGCTTATTTGGCCCTCGGTTAGAGAGTATAGCCCACCATGGCAGGGAGTCACAAGAGCAGGTATTTGGTGACTGGCCATTTTATGCTGAGTCAAGAAACAGAGAGAGAGAGAGAGAGAGTGAGACACAGAGAGACAGACAGACAGAGACCTGTGCTGCTGGAAGCTTGCCTCCTCCTTTTAATTTAGTCTCAGACCCCAGCAGGTAGGATTTAGGGTGGGTCTTTCCACCTCAATTATCCTAATCAGACTCGTTCCCATGGTGATTCTAAATGCTGCAAGCTGAGAATCAAATCAACCTTCCCACACTCCAGTGAGAACTACTGCCACTCACTGTTCCAAAAGGCCAAGCAAGAACAAAAGTACCAAGTAAGAACAAGACTCGTGAGGACGAGGCTCCCTGAAGAGGAGAGAGACCTCCAGTGACCCCAAAGCAAAGCAGCATTTGGGGGAAGAGGGTTGAGGTGAAAGACTCTGATATCCCACATTTCCCTCTTCTCGGGCCCAGAATGTAGACAGCAAGTGGGATGCTCAGAATGTCTCAGATGTCAGCATCCCCCATTCCTCAGGAGAAGCAAACTGGGCTCCTGAAGGAACACTTGGCTCAAAAACACGGAGAAAATCTTTACTTCAAGATTCCTCTAAGAAAGCTCCCAACTGTGAGAAACATCATTCTCAATGAGATTGACAGAAGAGTTTCTGGGAACGTGACTTGACCTGAAATTGGACTAGTTAATACAGAACTGGTTCTCTGTTTTCTTAAGCAATTCCGTTTTCAATAAATCTCTCAGAAACATGTTTACAAATTTTCACTTTAAAAGAAAATGTCCAGGACTGTGGATATAGGTCATGGTAGAACACTTGCTTAGCATGCATGAGGCCTTAAGTTCAATCCACGACAGTACACAGAAAAAAAAGAAAAAGAAAAAATAAAACTAAGATGCCATAGTCCATATGAAATCTGTAAGAAAGAACAAATAACCTCAGTGTTTCTAGCTTCGCTATTTGTCAGTGTTTTGCCTCAATTACTGTCTCCTCTCTCTGTCTCTGACTCTGTCTCTGTGTGTGTATCTTTCTATCTCTCTCTCTCTTACACACACACACACACACACACACACACACACACACACACTTTTGTAAATTGTAAGAGAGAAGATTCTAAGAGTTGGTACATTCCATTCTAAGTATTCCAACATTACCACTCAATAAGACAACTTATGAAATAATAACAATGCCATTGTCAAGCTCAAAAAAAATCAGTGTAATATTTAATACCTTCTAAGCCAGTCATGGTGTCTCAGGCCTATACTCAAAACACTCTGGAGACGGGAGGAGTGCTATGAGTTTGAAGCCAGCCTGGGGTACATAGTGAATCCCATGTCAGCTTGGGATAAAGTAAGACCCTGTCTCAAAAAACTGCATGTGTGTGTAGATGTGTGTTGTGTGCGTGTTTTATCCACATATTGAAATGCTGTCAGTTATTCTCAGTCTTCTGTGCTATTTTAAAAATATCTAGTGTACAATATGGTTTACATAACATTTGGTCATTATATCTTCTCAGCCTCCTTAATCCACACTCATGCTCTTGCCCTTTCTGACACCCTTTCTTTAGAAGAGTATGGCCATTTGTTGTATATAATGTTCTTCCAATTTCTTAATTTTCCTGACTGCTTCCTTATGGTCAGACCATACATTCTTGGCAGGTGTCCTACTTTGTTTTCTGTTGCTGTGATGTGGACCTCCTACTCAGATGTAGCCCATGGCAGCTCAGTCTCCATATGGGTTCCCTAGTAAGGGAAGCAGGGGCTGTCTCTGACATGTACTCTGTTGCCTGATCTTTGATCACTTCTCCCTGGCAGGATGACCTTGCCAGGCCACAGAGGAAGAGTTTGCAGGAAGTCCTGATAAGACTTGATAGTCTGGGGTCAGTTGGTAGGGGAGGAGGGCTCCCCTTTCTGAGGACTAGGGAAGGGGGATAAGAGGAAGAGGGAGAGAAGGCGGGACTGGGATGAGATGAGGGAGAGGGCTACAATTGGGATGTAAAGTGAATAAATAAAAATAAACAAATAAATTTAAATTAAAAACACACACAAAACCAACCAAACAAACAAAAAAACCAACCAATCAATCAAACAAACAAACAAACAAACTGACCAAAAGGAAGGAAAGGATCTGTTTGACTTACAATTTCACCTCATCATCTGTTACTGATGACAGGAACTCAACCAGGAACATGGGGCAGGAACTGAAGCAGAGACTGTGAAGGAACGTTGCTTGTTGGCTTACTCCCCATGGCTCTCCCATGCTTTCTTATATAACCCAGGCCTACTTACTCATGAATGGACCCACTCGCATCAATAATTAATCAAGAAAATGCCCCCACAGACTTATCCACAGGCTAATATGATGGAGACAATTCCTCAACTGAGGCTCCCTCTTTGTAGGTGACTCTGTTTTGTGTCAAGTTGACCAAGCCCAACCAGCACACAGTATGATTTAAGTACCATTATACTACTTAATGTAAATTTCACTTACATTTGAGAACCACTGCTGAGTACCTCAAATTGTGGCCAGCTTACTTAATGTTTTAAAATTTTATGCTATGAAAACCATCATTAAAATTTCAGCACAAGCAGATGCATATCCTAGACATCCATTGCTGTCTCATTAAGGTTCATAGCAATATAGTAGTTACTGTTATTACAGCTTCAAAACTGAGGAGACTGGAGCTAGGATAATTCTATAGCCATCAAACAGCAAAGACAGAGGTGAATTCCAGACCTGTATAACTCCCAAATCCACAGCCAGAGTTGGGTATCCCAGAAGTCCACTCAAAGATATTAAAGAAGATGGACAGTGGCTGGTCAAAGCTTGAAGCAAGGCTGGAAGGGAAAAGAAGCTGCAGAGGTCAGGCAGGGCATCTTTGCTGATCACCAGTTCCCTTGGGATATGATGAAGTAGGGAAGACTCACTAAAAACAGTCCAAGAAGATGGGTGCCATCTAGATGCTCCATGGGAGTATCTTACAAGGCACTTGTTGTGGAGCTAGAGCTGACTTTGTTTCGATTTCAGGAGATCAACAGGTCAACCACCATCAGAAGGATGAGTGAGCCAATGGAATAACCAGTGGACTCCACAGTCACAGAAAGACGGGGCTGGCTTACACAAGCTAGCCAATATCTGTGAGGTCCATGCTATCTAGAAATCAGACATTTGTTTATGGGATCAAGACCATATTGCTTAAAGTGGAGCAGATTTGTTCAGGCAAGATATCAGAAAGGATGGGGGAGAAATGGGGACACTGACCAAAAACACCAGGGCCTTAAGCTTTTGGCATCAATGTCAGGATCTTGGGTGTCAGAAATCTGAAAATGTAACATTTGCAGTTTATAACAGACCTGTTGGCACCTTAGATCTCCAGCAGGGCCCAGATGGCCACATTGAATTCAGGGCCTGGTTTTTAGGATGGAAATGGACAATTAAGACTGTCACCTCTGGGCTCAGGCTCAGCAGTCACTGGAAGAAGAACTGCTTGGATGTATGGATTCCTTCCAACTATGCAATAATTAGGAGGTTGAAGGATCCATCTATCTTCAAGCATTTATATTGACTATAACTTTATTCTGTCAGGTGATTTTCCCTGCCAGGATTCATCAGCAAGGAAGAAAGGAAAACTTATTGCCCCTGCATGTCTTGCACTTTAGTAAAAAGAGAAAACAATGATGATGAGTAAATTTTGTGTTTTGTTATGAAGATAATAATAACAATAAGAATACAGTGGTAAGTCATGTGTGCTTGGGGGGTGGAACTCCAGGTTTGTGTGCATGTACACAAGGGCCCATACCTGAGTGCATATCAAAGGACAGCTTAGGTGAATTTGTCCTCTTTGTCAACTATGTAGGTCCCAGGAATTGGACTCAAATCATCCAGCTGGGCGGAGGCACAGGCCTTTCCATGCTAAGCCAACTTGGCTGCCTACAACTTCAGTTTAAGTTAGGTAGCCAGCGCAACTCTGTTTACCTTGAAAACGACAGTTGACAGAAGTCTTTTTGGATTATTTTAATGTATGTGCTTGCCGGCCTGTATATGCAGCACACGGTGCAGTGTGCACAGAGGCCGGGAGAGAGCACCACACGCTCCGAGGCCGGAGATGCAATGCGATCATGTGGGAAGAAAACCTGGGTCCTCCGCCGGCGCAGCGAATGCTCTAACCACTAAGTTATCTTTCCTGCCTCTTGACGAAATTCTTTAATAGAGACTAGTCCTGGGACTTTCTCAGGAAAGAGTTTATAGGAAAGGAAAGCAACCGATGCAAAGGTCCTAAAATAAGAATGTTCTATAAGGTCGTTAGATTAGAAGAAGTAAAGGGGAGCTTACAAGATGGCAGCACCAGGAGGACTCTGTGTCTGACCAGCAGCACAGCAGAGACCACACAGTGATGAACAGATGGAACTCTGGACCCTAAAACACCAGTGATTGTGTTTCCCAGGGGAGAGGAAACCCCACAGTGTAGGAATCAGTGGGGCTCAGTCACCCAGCTAAACTCCGGAAGAGTTCCTGGGTCCTGGCAGGCACTCTGTCAGCAGCCAGAAGCCACAAGCCTGCATGCTCTGATCACTGTCCCAAACTGAACTGTGGGCTCTGTTGTGACTGGGATTTCCAGTAGAGAGAAAACCCCATGGTGAAGGAAGCAATCCGGACCAACCTTAGGTCGCCCAAATAATCCCGGGGAAAGGTCCAGAGTTCCAACGGGCACTCAGCTGCCAGCCCAGAGACCTTCCTGAGCACCCGACTCACCATCTCAGACAGAACTGTGGGCCCCAGGGCACCAAACACTGGGTTTCTCTGTTGGGAGGAAACCACACAGTGAGGGAAACAGCAGGTCTGACCTCAGGCCACGCAGCCGATTCTCCCCCACCCCCAAAAAAGTTCTCGGGATAAGTTCCCGGGTTCCTGTAGGTGCCCGGGCACACAGTTGCCGGCGAGGCAGAGCCACTGCCTGTGTGCTCTACTCACCGTCCCAGACAGAACTGTGGACCCCAAACACCTCAGACTTGGGCTTCCTGTTGGGAGGAAATGCCATGGTGAGGGAAGCATCAGGTCTGACCTCAGGATACCCAGCTCCAGAAAAATTTCTGGGTTCCCGCTGGGTTCCCACAGGCTCCAGGCTCTAGCCTCCGGCTGCACTCCATGAGTGCTATGCTCACCTTCTACTGATTACGGCTAGGGTAGTGGGGCACAGAGCTCCAACCTCAGACCTACAGAAGCCTGAGAACCACTGGATCAGCTCCCAATACTTTTCCAAGTTATCCCTAGCTAAACTGATGAAACCACGGGGGCCCCTGGTTCTTCAGAGGGCCATGCCCAGCAAACACAACTTAAGAACAGCAGTAGCAGCTCACTAAATTCAGAGGAAGAAACTCAACAGCAGGGAAACTATCTCCAGGAATTCTCTTGGTGAGAGGAGAGCTTTCCTGACTACCAATGACCACAGTTACCACACAAGTCCATATGCCTGAGGTGAACTACAGCAATTCCTGAGAAGCACCACTATTCAGTTAATCATACCCAAAAAGCTGAGGAGACCTCCTTCAGAACCCTGCCAAGGGGATTCTCCCCACCCCAGGATTCCAGCAAGCCCCAGAAATTTATAGCCAAAACCTGAGACAGCCAGATGGGCAAAGGCCAGCATAAAAGAACAACCAACAAAAGGCAAAGCAATATGGCATCTCCAAAATGCAGTTATCCAGGGGCAAGTAGCCCTGGACACCCTAACATAAGTGAAATTCAAGAAGGTGACCTTACATCTGTGCTTATGAAGAGGATAAGGGAGGAAACAAATAAAATGCATAAAGAATTAGAGGAAGATAAAGTCAAACAGATTATGGCCATCGTAAAGAAATAAAGGAAGATGCAACCAAACAGTCTGTGGCCTTCAGAGAGGAAATGATTAAATCACTGAAAGAAATAAAAGAAACAGGAATGTTCAAACAAACAGGTGAAGGAATTGAAGGAAAAACAGGAAAATACAGTCAGACAGGTGAAGGAAATCAACAAAAAGGTTCAAAATCTGAAGATAGAATTGGAAAAATTAAAGAAAACACAAACGGAGGAAATCATGGAGAGGAAGAACTTAGGAAAGAAAACAGGAACTACAGAGGTAAGCATAACCAACAAACTACAAGAGATGGAAAAAAGAATCTCAGGTATGGAAGATACAATGGAAGAAATCGATGTATCCGACAAAGAAAATAATAAATCTAAAAAATTCCTGACACAAACCATCCAATACAACATGAAAAGACAAAACCTAAGAATAATAGGAATAGAGGAAAAAGAAGATTCCCATCTCCAAGGCCCAGAAAATATTTTTAACAAAATCATAGAAGAAAATTTAAAGGAGAGGCCTATAAGCATACAAGAGGCCTAGAGAACACCTGATAAATTAGAGCAGAAAAGGAAATCCTCCTGCCACATAATAATCAAAACAGTAAGTATATAGAACAAAGAAAAAAAATACTAAAACCTGCAAAGGGAAAAGGCCAAGTAACATATAATGGCAAACCCACCAGAATCACACCTAACTGCTCAACAGAGACTATGAAAGCCAGAAGGGCCTGGACAGATATCATGCAGACCCTAAGAGAACACAGATGTCAGCCTAGGCTACTGTACCCAGCAAAACACTCAGTCATCATAGATGGAGAAAACAAGATATTCAACGACAAAAACAAATTTCAACAATACCTACACACAAATCCAGCATTATAGAAGATACTAGAAGGAAAAATACAACCCAACAAAACTAACTACTTTCAGGAAAACACAGGAAATAAATAACTTCACTACAACAAAACTAAAAGTAGCCAAGCACACAAACACACAACCACAGACAACATCAAAATCAAAGGATCTAACAGCCACTGGTCATTAATCTCTCTCAACATCAATTTTCTCAATTCTCCAATAAAAAGACACAGACTAAAAGAATGAATGCATAAACAAGACCCCACAATCTGTTGCATACAAGAAATACACCTAAGTTCACAAAAATAGACATTACCTGAGAATAAAGGGCTGGAAGAAACTTTTCCAAGCAAATAGACCCAAGAAGCATGCAGGAGTATCCATTCTAATATCTAATAAAATGGACTTTCAACCAAAATTAATCAAAAGAAATGGGGAAGGACACTCATACTCATCAAAAGAAAATTTTACCAGGAAGACATCACAATCCTAAACATCTATGCCCCAAATTACAAGGGCACCAGCATTTTTAAAGAAACGTTAATAAAACTTAAACCACACATAGATCCACACACATTAATAGTGAGAGAGTTCAACTCCCTACTCTCAACAAAGGACAGGTCAATGAAACAGAAATTAAACAAAGAAACAATGACTCTAACAGAGGTCATGAATTAAATGGACCTAACAGACATCTACAGAACCTTTCACCCAAACACAAAAGGATTTACCTTCTCGGCACCTCATTGAAACTTCTCCATAATAGACCATATAGTTGGTCACAAAGCAAGCCTAAACAGATACAAGAAGATTGAAATAATCCCTTGTATCCTGTCTGATCACCATGGACTAAAACTGGACCTCAACAACAACAGAAATAACAAAAAGCCTACACATACATGGAAACTGAACAACTCACTACTCAGTGACAGCTGGCTTAGGGAAGAAATAAAGAAATTAAAGTCTTTTTAGAATTCACTGAAAATGAAGGTACACCATACCCAAACTTATATGACACAATGAAAGCAGTGCTAAGGGGAAAGTTCATAGCACTAAGTGCCTTCAAGAAGAAATTCGAAACATCTCATTCCAGCAACTTAATGGCTCACCTGAAAGCCCTAGAAAAAAAAGAAGCAGACACACCAAAGAGAAGTAGGTAACTGGAAATAATCAAACTCAGGGCTGAACTCAATAAATTAACAACAAATAAAACAATTCAAAGAATCAATGAAACCAAGAGCTTCAAAGAAGAGCTAACACCAACACCTTTCAAAGTATTCCACAAAATAGAAGCAGAAAACTACCGACCTCATTCTATGAAGCCACAGTCACCTTGGTACCTAAACCTCACAAAGACCCAACAAAGAAAGAGAATTTCAGGCCAATCTCTTATGAACATTGATGCAAACATACTCAACAAAATACTTGGAAACTGAATCCAAGAACATATCAAAGATATCATCCACCATTACCAAGTAGGCTTCATCCCAGGTATGCAGGGGTGGTTCAATATATGGAAATCCATCAATGTGATCCACCATATTAACAAACTGAAAAAAAAAAACAACACATGACCATCTCCTTACATGCTGAAAAAGCATTTTATAAAATCCAACACCCATTCAAGTTTAAAGTCTTGGAGAGATCAGGGATACAAGGCACTTATCTGAACATAGTAAAGGCAGTATACAGCAAGCCTATAGCCAACATCAAATTAAACAGATAGAAACTTAAAGCAATCCCACTGAAATCAGGGACAAGGCAAGGCTGCCTACTTTCTCCATAACTCTTCAACATAGTTCTTGAACTCCTTGCTGGAACAATAAGACAATTGAAGGAGATCAAGGGGATACAAATTGGAAAGGAAGAAGTCAAAGTATCACCACTTGCAGATGATATGATAGTATACATCAGTGACCCCAAAAGTTCTACCAGGGAACTACTACAGCTGATAAACACCTTCAGCAAAGTGGCTGGATACAAAATTAACTCAAAAAAAATCAGTAGCACTCCTGTATACAAAAAACAAAAGGGCTGAGAAATAAATTAGGGAAACAACACCCTTTACAATAGCCACAAAAGACATAAAGTACCTAGGTGTGACCCTAACCAAGCAAGCCAAAGACTTGTATGAAAAACAAAAAATTTCCAGTCTCTGAAGAAAGAAATAGAAGAAGATATCAGAAGATAAAGAGATCTCCCATGAACGTGGCTTGGCAGGATTAACAGTAAAAATGGTCATCTTACCAAAAGTAATCTACAGATTCAAAGCAATTCCCATCAAATTACTAACACAATTCTTTATAGACCTGGAAAGAAAAATTCTCAACTTCATATGGAATAACAAGAAATCCAGAATCGCTAAAACAATCCTCTACAGTAAAAGATCTTCAGGAAGTATCTCCATCCCTGATCTCAAGCTGTACTATAGAGGAACAGTAATAAAAACTGCATGGTACTGACATAGAAACAGAATGGTGGATCAATTGAATTGAATTGAAGACCCGGAAATAAACCCAGACACTATGAACACCTGATTTTTTTGACAAAGATGCCAAAACCATGCAATGGAAAAAGACAGCATCTTCAAAAAATGGTCTAACTGGATGTCTACATGTAGAAAAATGCAAATAGATCCATACTTATCACCCTGCACAAAACTAAAGTCCATGTGGATCAAAGACCTCAACATAAAACCAGACACACTAAACCTGTTAGAAGAAAAAGTAGGGAACTCATTGGCACAGGAGACAACTTCCTGAACAGAACACCAACATCACGGGCTCTAAGAGCAACAATCAATAAATGGGACCTCATGAAACTGAAAAGCTTCTGTAAAACAAAGGACACTGTCATCAAAACAAAACGACAGCCTACAGAGCGGGAAAGGATCTTCACCAACACTATATCTGACAGATGGCTGATATCCAGAATGTAAAAAGAACTCATGAAGTTAAAAATCAACAAATCAAGTAATTCAATTAAAAATGGGGTACAGAGCTAAACAGAGAATTCTCAATAGAGGAATATTGAAATGCTCAACGTCCTTAGTCATCAGGGAAATGCAAATCAAAACAACCCTGAGATTTCACCTTACACCCATCAGAATGGCTAAGATAAAAAATTCAAGTGACAACACATGCTGGGAAGGATGTGGAGAAAGGAGAACTCTGATCCATTGCTGGTGGAAATGTAAACTTGTACAACCACTTTGGAAATCAATCTGGCACTTTCTCAGACAATTAGGAATAGTGCTACCAAATATATCTGGGCACAGGGTCTTTTCTGAGACTGACATTCAAGCAAGGACCATGTATGGATATAACCTAGAACCTCTGCTCAGATGTAGCCTGTGGTAGCTCAGTAACCAATTGGTTTCCCATAGTGAGGGAACAAGGACTATTTCTAACAGGAACTCAATGACTGGCTCTTTGGCCTCCCACCCCCCAAGGGAGGAGCAGTCCTGTTAGGCCACAGAGGAGAGCTTTGCAGCCAGTCCTGAAGATACCTGATAAAACAGGATCAGATGAATGGGGAGGAGGTCCCCCCATCAGTGGACTTGGAAAGGGGCACGGTGGAGATGAGGGAGGGAGGGAGGGAGGGACTGGGAGGGAATGAGGGATCGGGACACGGCTGGGATACAGTTAATAAAATGTAACTGATAAGAAAGAAATAAAATTCAAAAAAAAAAAAAAGGAATAGTGCTACCTCAAGATCCAGCTATATAGCACTCCTAGGCATATATCCAAGATGCTCAAGTATATGACAAGGATATTTGCTCAACCATGTTTGTTACAGCTTTATCTGTAATAGCCAGAAGCTGGAAACAATCCAGTTGCCTCTCAGTTGAGGAATTGTGGTACATTTACACAATGGAATACTACTCAGCAATTAAAAACAAGGAAATCATTAAATTTGCAGGCAAATGGTGGGAACTAGAAAAGATCATCCTGAGTGAGGTATCCCAGAAACAGAAAGACACACAGAGTATATACTCACTTATAAGTGGATATTAGACATATAATATAGGATAAACATACTAAAATCTGTACACCTAAAGAAGCTAATCAATAAGGAGAACTCTGGGTAATATCCTCATTCAGAAAGGCAAAGAGGATGGACATCAGAAGAGGGAGAAAACAGGGAACATGACAGGAGCCTACCACAGAGGGCCTCTGAAAGACTCTACACAGCAGGGTATCAAAGCAGATGCTGAGACTCATAGCCAAACTTTGGGCAGAGTACAGGGAATCTTATGAAAGAAGAAGGAGATGGAAAGACCTGGAGGGGACAGGAGCTCCACAAAGAGAGCAACAGAACCAAAAAATCTGGACACAGGGGTGTTTTCTGGTACTGATACTCCAACCAAGGACCATGCATGGAGATAACCTAGAACCCTGCACAGATGTAGCCCATGGCAGCTCAGTGTTCAAGTGGGTGTCCTAGTATGGGGAACAAGAGATGTCTCTTCTGAACTCAGTAGCCATCTCTTTGATCACCTCCCCCTCAGGGGGATGCAGCCTTACCAGGCCACAGAGGAAGACAATACAGCCAGTCCTGATGAGACCTGATAGACTAGGATCAGATGGAAGGGTAGGAGGACCTCCCCTATCAGTGGACTGGGAGAGGAGCAAGGGAAGAGAAGAGGGAGGGAGGTTGGGATTGGGAGAGGTAGAGGGAGGCAGCTACAGGTAGAATACAAAGTGAATAAACTGTAATTAATAAAAGTACATATATAAGAAGTAAAGGAGCACGTAAAGCAGAGTGAAGGGAAATTTTGTATGGGATACCTCCCTGTCAGTGCAGCAGGATTGGAATGTGAGGCCTTTCTTGATGGTTTGGAGCTTGATGGCTCCACCGCACACATGATTCCACACTGTTATGTCCAAAGTGGGCTGGCTGAAGTTAGGGTAGGTTTATTATAGAGTCTTCGGAGTCCTTCTGGAGCTCTCTGCTATAGAAAGGTGACCTTTTCCACCATGTTTAAGCACCGCAAGGAGATCTCTGCTGATACTGCCTCTTGACCTTGAATTCCCAATTCATAGGACCAAGAATCAAAGAAAGTTCTGTTCTTTGTGAATTACAGTCTCCAGCCTTTTGTTATCACAGCACGATACGGGCCAGGTCACACATAAAGCTCTTACTAAAGAAATGCCAGGAGCGTCACCTTTCTTCTCCTCAGGCCTGGTAGGATGTTGAATTTTTTCATGTAGCAAATTTGTGATTATCATCAATGGAGGTCTTATTAAAATGAAAATCTGTTTCCTTGTGTTTCACAGGCAATGGTTGGAAAACACTGAGATTCTTAGTCTGTTTCCCAAACAGCTGCTATGTGTTTTATTCCTCTGAACCTAGCTTAGTATCTTAACATTACTTACCTTACATCTGCAGGTCCAAAGTTCCAGATGGTTGGACTGGGCTCTTCATGGAGACTCTAGTGTAAGACTTTGTCATCTGATGCCTCGTCTATCCTTTGGCTCTTGGCTTTTTTTTTTTAACCAATGTGTGTAGTGTGTCATCATCTCCCCTGTTATGTCTCCCTTTTAGGTGGATGGTGGTCATGATGGTTAGCCTTAATTGTCAGCACGAAACATCTTAGAGTCGCCTCGGAAGAGGGTCTCAATGAGATATTGTGTTGGGCTGCCGGCATGTCAGTGAAAGAATGTCTCAAGCGATTAGTCCCAGCTTCACTGTGGAGAGCGCTGTTCCCTAGGCAGAGGGTCCTGAACTGTGTAAGAGTGGAGAAAGCGGGCTGCACGCAGACAGGCAGTAGGTAGCATGTTAATTTGTCTCTCTGTTTGGCTGTGGATGTGATGTGCTTCTTGATTGGAGTTCCTACCTTGACTTCCCGGCAATGATGAGCTCTAACCTGGGGCTGTGAGGCAAATAAACCCTTCTTATCTCGAGCTGCTTTTTGTCATGGTGTTTTATCACAGCAATGCAATGAAACTGAGACAGCGGTGATGACATTGGGACCAGTCAGATAATCTTGGATTTGACTCAAAATGTTTGTTTAATCATGTCTATAAATCCTGCTTTGTTGGTAAGGAGACATTTCATTGGTTCTGGAGATTAGAATGTAAATTCCAGTGGGGGACCGTTATCCAGCCAGCCAGCCAAGGAAGTGAAGAGAAAAAAATAAGGAAGGAGAAACCAAGAAAGAAAAGCAGAGGAGGTAGATGGTGAATAGAGGCCCACAGGATCACCCAGACATTACAAACAAGCCTTGGAAGCTGCTCAGGGCATCTGATCTGGAGGAAGCTGTTCACAGCAGCTTGCAGCTTCACAGGAGAAACTTCCATCTACATCCCCTAAGGCTTTAGAAGACAAGCCAAAACATCACAGAGAGGCTTAGGAATAAGGACTAGTTTAGATGCTAAGAACCCCACATGCCAGCAGTCCCAGCACTCAAGAGGCAGATCTAGGAGGATCATGAGTGCAAAGCCTAGGCTATATAGGAATTCTAGCCCAGTGTAGACTGCAAAACCCTGTCTGATGATGTTGGAAAAGAGAGAGAAGAGAGAGGGAGGAAGGGAAGGAGAGATGAAGAGAGGGAGAAGGAAGAGAGAGAGAAAGAGAGAGATTAGTCTGCCAGAAGTACCACCGTACGAAAGAGCACAGACAAGTTAGCTTAAGCAGGAGAAAGCTGTATCTCCCAAGAAACCAGAGGTCCAAGATCAAGGTGTAGCACACTTGCTTTCTCCTGCCATCTCTCTTCTAGCCTTGCAAGTGGCTTTCCTGCTGTGTCCTTACATGGCCTATTGTTTCTGCCTCTTCTTCTTCTTCTTGTTCTTCTTGGTTTTATTGTTGTTGTTGTTGTTGTTGTTGTTGTTGTTGTTCTTCTTCTTCTTCTTCTTCTTCTTCTTCTTCTTCTTCTTCTTCTTCTTCTTCT
>NW_026596240.1:11535583-11629406 GCF_907164565.1 Psammomys obesus | reverse complement strand
CTTCTTCTTCTTCTTCTTCTTCTTCTTCTTCTTCTTCTTCTTCTTCTATCAATCTACTGAGCTAGAGCCACATTATGATCTCATTCTGTCCTGATAACATCTGGGAAGGCCCTGGTTTCTAATGCGGTCACATTGGAGGTTGGAGCTTCATTCTGTGAGTTCGTGTATGTGGGGATGGGGAAAGCAAAGTTCTTTCCATAATATTGGTTATCGGAACATTTTAGATGAAACAATATCCCAAGATTGTGCCAAATATTCCTGGCATGTTAGTAGATGAGGCGTTGACACATAGGACATCCCAGGATGTACAGATCTCACACTCAGGAGGAAGGGGTTCTAATTCCACTCGGTCTGCAATCTCTCTTTGATAGTCTGGCTGATAAACATTTTCCTAGCTGGCAGTCTAAAAGCAACAAAAGGGGACAGACGCCTGGATGGTCCAGAATGTGCATTTAGTCTTGTTTTGTTTGGCTTCCATTTCCAGGGTTTAATTGATTGGACTTGGGTCCTGCACAGTTTCACAGATGCTAAAGCAAGCTGTATTCAGTGCCTGCTTTCCCTGGGAAGAAAACGACTTCATTTCATGAAGTATTTGTTTATGCAAGCATATTTATGTTTGATATTTGAAACTTCCAGGTGACATACACAATTAAATATCATGATGAGATCTCCTATGAAGTGCTAGAGGAAGTTCTCCAGAGACCAGATAAGCATATGAGGAGCACAGTGGGGAGCATTAACTCGAGGGCCAAAACTGTAAAGCCTGCTAAAGCTAGGAAGACAGGGGCTGGAGGGGTGGCTCAGTGGCTAGGAGCACTGGTCGCTCGCCCAGAGCATCTGGGTACAATTCACAGCACCCACAACTATCTGTAACTCTAGTCCCAGGAGACCTGATACCCTCTTCTTGCCACTAAAGACACCAGACACAAAAATAAATGCAGGCAAAATGCCTATACACATAAAATAAGGGACATTTTTTTTTAACCAGCTTTAAAAAATTAAAGTTTGACTCAAAAAGTTAAAAAGTTAAAGCTAGGGTAGGGACTACTGCAATAGGATCTTGAATGAGAAAAAAAGAGGCTAGACTCACCTCTGACCCAGTAAGGGCAAATAGGGATTTGTAACCAAGAAGGAGGGGCAGTAAGACAGATACTAAAAGAAAATATTGAAGATAGAGAATTCTAGTCAAACTATGGAGCCCTATAGGATGATAAAATAACAAAGGTGGCGATGTGGGGTAGGATGGTTAGGAATGTATTACCTGGCTGAATTATCACAGATCTTTCTAAAAATGAATTCTAGAAGGAGTCGAGGGAAGTTCACGGTTATAGCTGATCAGGCAAGAGTCTGAATAAAGATGAAGAGAAGAAATCTTTAGTTAGATAGGTAGGAAAATAGATAGGTATACATACATACATATGTATATGATAGATACACAGGTGATAAAATAGATGACAGATAGATAAAGGTATGGGTTTTAGATGAGCAGTTCTCACCTTTGGAGGTCAAAGGACCTATTCACAGGGGTCACCAAAGACCATTGGAAAACACAAATATTTACATTATGATTCACAAGAGTAGCAAAATTACAGTTATGATAATTTACTGGTTAGGCATTACCATAACATGAGGAACTGTACTAAAGGGTTCCAGTATGAGAAAAATTGAGAACCACTGTTCTAGATGATTGATCAATAGATAAGATGGTTAATTGATGCCTCCAATTTTTTACTTATCATGCTATTAAGGGTTTGATTTTACATATTCTCCAAATCATATTTGTTCAAGGTATGTTCCCAGTGCAGCAGGGAGGTACTAGGGAAGTGACTGATTTCTGAGGTCTCTGACTTTGCCAAGGGGATTAATTTACTTACGGTGTATAGCTCACAGAGGTTTGAGGAAGGGCTCTGTTTTAAAAGCCCTCTGTGTTTCTGCTCCTTCCCGACAGTGGGCAGCTCTGTTTCATCATGTTTCCCTGCCACCATATTTTTCCTCCCCACAGACCTAGAAGGACCGGAGTCAAGAGTCTATGGACTGAAACCTCTGAGGCCATGAGCCAAGTAAACCTTTTCTTTTTTGTTTGTCTCCAGTATTTTATCATAGCAGTGGAAGCTGACTATTGTCCTCATGGTCAACTATGGTCCAAATATATTAAATGGAACATTCTAGAAATAAACAGTCCATAAACATTAATTTTAGTGAAACTTCATTGTGGGAGGGTGCTGGAATCTCATACTAACCTTGGAATGTGGACCTGGCTGTGTTCGGTGTGTCTGGGCTGTTTATGCGCCCTACTAACTATTCAGTACCCACCTCAGTTTTCTGATTGACTTATCTAGAACTGTAGTGCCAGTGCTCAGTTAAGCTTATTTTACTTATTAGTGGCTCTAAGACCAAAAGTAGTGATGTGGGCAATTTGAATAGACCTAAAAGAACCCTTGATGTCCTTTATGTAAGTGGGGAAAAAAAAAACAGAATTTCTCGACTTAAAAAAATTATGTATTGAAGTTGCTAAGCTGTATAATAAAATTAATCTTCTATTCATGAAATTATGAAACAGCAAAAAGAAATTCAAGCTAGTTTTATTGTCAGGCTGCAATACAGTTGTAGGGCAAATGCTTATTTAAGATGGAAAATACTTCACATTTGTGGGTAGAAGACAGGAACAGAGAATGTCTTCCTAACAATAATGCCTTGGGGAGGAGAACAGGAGCCTCAATGAAGACTCAGCAAGTGATGCCCTGAAGCAACTGGCACAGAACATGCAAGTTGTGGATGGTCACATAGATCGAGGAACAGGTAAATGCAGAGTTTGGACAGTACCTGCAGATCTCTGGCGGTCTCCCCCATGGATAATGGGCTGATAGCGTATGGAAATCTGAAAGAGCAATCTTCATGCCTTCCCAAGGAGGGATGAATGCCATGTGAATTAGAAAATCAGAAGCACCACATTGTCATCGCTCTGCTGATGAACACAGTTGGGAGATGCTATGTTTTCAGAAATTAATTTAATGTAGGGGAAAGACGGTGATCTGAGAGCTTAGCTACCAAGTAGAATCTAGCTACCAAGCCATACTTTTTAACCATCTTTGAGGGTGAGAGGTCTTGGAAGAGACCCAAACCAAGGTCTTGGAAGGTGTTTGCTGTGGTTGAAAAGCAGCAAGAAGATCTAAGTAACTAGGAAACTGGTTCAAGTCAAGTGAGATAAAAGGTCTTTGCCTGTGAACATGAGTACGTTTATGTGCATATGCATGAGCGTACATAGGTGTGTGTAGAGGCTTTGTCCATCAGGACCACCCAACTTTGTACATCTGGGTTGTTATTAGTGTGTGTGTGTGTGTGTGTGTGTGTGTGTGTGTGTGTGTGTTACGTCTCTGCAAGAGAAGTACTCACTCTTAACCCAGAGCCCTCTCTCTGGCCCTTTACTGGCCTTTTCTTTTCTTTTTAAATGATCTGTTTATTTCTATTTCATGTGTGTGTTTCCTCCATACATGTGTACCATGTGTGTTCAGTGCCCACAAAGGCCAGAAGAGAGCATCCGATTCTCTGGAACTGATGTCACAGATAGTTGTGAGCTCTGTAAAAGCAGCAAGTGCTCTAACCACTGAGAAATCTCTCCACCTCCATATTTTTATGCAACTTGAAAATAAACTGTCCTGATGGAAATGATTGGCAAGTTATATTTGGGTTGTAAATAAGATACTCTAGTTCGTAGAAAGGGTGCTAGAGAACCCAGCAGTTTGATAAACTGCTAAACTATCACCTTCAGTGAAGAGGAGGAATAATTTTCTTCCTTAGTATGTGATTTTTCTAGATTTATTGTTTTTGAGTCAGGGTATTACTGTGTAGAACAGGATGGCTTTGAACTCACAGAGATCCACCTATCTCTGCTTCTGGAATGCTGGGATTACAGACAGGCACCACCATACCTGGTTTATATTTCTTGGTTTTTAAAGCAAGGATATCAACTTTAGTATTCTGTCCCCCACGATTAAGAAGCAGAAGAGGCACATTTAAATGCCAGATAGGGAGACAAGAGTGTTTGTGTTGATGCCTAGTGGGTAAAATTAAAGCAAAACAACAAACAAACTACAGGGTAGATGATAGATGAGAACATTTGCTGGGCTGGAGAGATGGCTCAGCTGTTAAAGGCTAGGCTCAGAACCAAAAATGTAAGATAAGAATTTGCCATGACCACCAAAAAGTTTCAGCTGCAGCTGTGAGGAAGGTTCCCCTGTCCTCAGAAACCTGTCCATAGCTTCAAGACATGGAAAGCTTGCTGGTTGTGTTAGCATATGCCTGTGGAGAGGCATGCCTACAGAAGCAGGGTACAGAGACATTTGCATTTGTGCCTAAGGAGCTTACTGTAGTGAAGATTCACACAAGGACTTCCACGTGGATCCCAAAAGAACAGCTGACCAACACCAAGAGTGGAGGGTTAGGGGCAGACACATCTAAACAAAGCCTTGGAGCCTCCAGAATTCAGAGATCAATACTGTCACAGGCCGACGTGACTGCCAATGAGAGCGATGCGAGCCTGGGTGGTATTAATGATCTATTACCCAGGGAGGAATATTAGCCAGACCACATTTGATCTCTCTGGAGTCACAACTCAAGAATATTGGCAGATGGAAATTAAGATACTGAGCTGAGCTGAAAGACTGAAAACCATATTTAAGATTTAGAAGACCTGAGTTATGTTTAATTTATTCAATAAAAATTTGCTGTGTGATTTGTTGATATCAGGGGTTGTCATAGCTACTGGTGATACAGTCCAAGACAAATGCTCCATTCTGGGAAGAGAAGATTTCAGGAAAGAGCAATAGCTGGCCAGTATCAAGAAGAGCTGTGAGACATACACTGATGGCCCTAGGGAATGAGGATAAAGAAAGACGAGGGGCCTTGGAGTAGCCTACTTTTCTTCAGTACTTAAGGACAGAATTAAACCCAGTAAAATTCCTAACAGTCAGCTGTGTGGGAAGGGTGAATTGTCTTGATGTTAGCAAGTTCTCTTTTGCTAGAATTGTTAATTCAAATTTTGTGTTTATGTCCTTTAGTGCTGAGGCTTAAACCCAGGGATTTACACATGTGGGCAAGCCCTCTGTGACTGTAACGCTCTACCGCCATCTCCATCCCCCAGCTCCTCTCTCTCAGAAACAGGGTTTCATGTAGTACAGGCTGACCTCAAGAGGATTGTCCTGGACTTGTGACCCTCCTGCCTCTACTTCTCAAGTGTTGAGATTACAGACGTATGCCACTTCACCCAGTTATGTGGTGCCAGGATCAAAACCAGGGCTTCATGCATGCTAGGCAAGCACGCTCTCAACTGAGATCCATCCCAAGCCTTCCTTTAATTAGGCATTTTACATATGCATTATATTTGAAAATTAGAAGTCAAATAAGGAAGAGAAAGGTTACCCAAAATGTTCTTAATATATATCACTAATATCACTAAAGCTGTTTTAGTATTAATTATTGAAATCTTGCTGCAATTGCAGAGGACTCAAATTCAGCTCCTGTACACACATTACATGGTTCACAACTGCCTATAACTCCAACTTCAATAGATCCGATGCCCTCTTCTGGCCTCTATCGGCACCTGCACTCACATGCGATACACATAAATAATAATAAAAATAAATATTACAAACAAAATCTTGCTGTCATATAGCTTTATGTCCCCTCTTACTTGACAGTATACGTACTTCAACATTATTTAAGGTTATTTGCAGTGTCGTTTGCTGGTGGGATATGATTAGTGTATATGACACAGATTTTTAAACTCTTCTGCAGGGGGATATCCCTCGGTGTTTGTTGCATGTATCTTTGGTTGAAAATTACTCTGTACGGAATGGCACTATGAAAGATGCCCTATCACATTGGGCATTAAAAAGCAGCCAGTGCTCTTTAATCACTGAGACACCTCTCCAGCTCCTACAGATGAAGTTCTTATTTGCTCTTATGCCAACTTCAACTCTGATCCCCCTTCCTTTAACATTATGTTTATGCCACACTCTGAGTCCGTCTGCTTCCTGGTGTCATCTCTTTGCCTGCTCAGTTATTGTTCACTGCTGAGCAAAGCGACAGCTAGCCTTAAAATTGTTTTTCTAGACGGGTGGTTCCGAGCTCAACAGGCTGTTTGCATCCTAGGCTGGTGTGATTGTAAATCCCCTTTCTATTTTTTCCTTCCTATATAATGGCAGTATCAATCACACCGAAACGGTAAATATTGAATGAGCTAATATGTGTAAAAGGAATTAGAACTTAAGTGGCGTATCTTTCACTGAGAAGTGTTCCATAAAATACAAATACACGCCTCTGACCGTTACCTGATTTTTCATTTTCTCTGAGTTCACGTTGCCTAATTAAAACGATTGCTTCATTTACTTTGAAAGTTCATGCTCTTTTAGCACTTGTCACATAGCCAGTGTGTTTTGGGGCTTATGTCAGGTGTTGGTAATTATGATAAACAGGGGAGACATCTTGCTGGAAATATCTGGTGAAAACATTATTATTTTATACATTTATATTACATTTAAAAATTATTTTACTGTATGAGTATGCCTGCTTTGCCTGCATGTATGCCACTCGTGTGCTGTGCCTATGAAGGTCACAGAGGCCTTAACTACCCTGGGACTGGAGTTATAGACAGTTTGTGAGCTGGTTTGTAGATACTTGTAATTCAACCCACATTCTCTAGAAGAACAGCCAGGGCTTTTAACTGCTGGACTGTCTCTCCAGCCCTACACATTTTATCTTTATCTTATTTAATAACATGAAGAGAGCTGTATTTTGTAACATTTTGTTTATCAGCACTATTCCTGATATGTGAAAACAAAAACAAAAACTACAAAACCAAAGAGCTGAGGCAATGAGGAAAAGACAGTCCCACAAAGGCACAGAAAGCTGAAAAAGACCCATTCTTACTGTGTAGAAGAGAATATGTTCAGATTAATAGTAAATTCTGAAAAGCCACTGGAAAACAGCATAAGTGGGGAATTAAGAAGCATCTGGAACACTGTTACCCTCACTCATCTGAAAGGAAATAAATAAAAACACAACACCAGTTTTTGTCCAAGAAATTAAAATGATTAAGGACATATTGTTCACTCAGAGTGCAGTAAGCTTGGATTCAAGTAGGTCTGAACCCTTCTGTAATTGGTTTTTAACATGCACCATAATCATGAACTTTTCCTCAACTTGGCACAGTGACAAGACTTGGAAAATTCTATCCCAAGCAGGTACCTTCAGCTCTGGGTGATCTGACACCCTACTGTCACCTCCACAGCCATCGCACACACAGGGTTCACAGACAAAGGCAGGAAGTAACAGAAAACCAATAAATAGCTAAACACATATGTGCATGCATGCGTGTACATGATGCCTGCTTATGTACATGTTTACACATTTATTTTATTTTTCTTGAACGTAATGTATAGTATATGTGTCATATACACGTGTGTATATGTATGTATAGCGATGTATACTTAGATAAATTCATACATGCACAAGAAATTGAAATATGTAATTAAATACCAGGCGAAGGGGGAAATGATAGCTTATAGCAAACACTTACCAGCATTTCCTTTTCAAGTTAAAACTATGTTAACGGAGCTGGTGAGCTGCCATGCAGGCGAAGGCACTGTAGCTTAGTGCCTTGAACTCACGTGATCTGAATGCAATCCCAGGGCCCAGCTCATGTGGTGGAAAGAGAACTGACACCCACAAGTTACCCTGTGACCTCCACATAAACACTGTGCCCCCCCTCTCTCTCCATAAATAAATATAAATATGTTTTCAAACAAACTGTTTCTGTATTGCACATACACCTGTATATTTCTGTATCTGTCATAAATCTGTATCTATGTATAGCTGATGCTGAACTTTTTAAAAAGAAAGCCATCACCTAAAAATAATTATTCTACATTTCAATTGTTATATAAATAATATGCAGAATAGTGCATGCTCTATTTAAAATCCTACATGTTTATTCTTGTTATGTGTAATAAGAAGAAAATTATAACAGCCGCCATGGCCAGCCTAGGAAGGCAGCTGACATGATTCCCTTCAGAAGAGGCAGTTCCCTGGGGTCCAGCCATAATCCTGAGGTGGGAGGGAGCGTGTTAGACACGGACAATGCAACACATGGAGATCCAAGCATTGTGGGTCCTCAGAGGGAAACTGGGGCTCCCTCTAGAGCAGTTCTCAGTCTTCCTATGCCGCCACCCTTTAATACAGCTCCTCGAGTTGTGCTGACCCCCAACCATAAAATTATTTTCATTGCAACTTCATAACTGCAGTTTTGTTACTATTATGAATTGAATTTGAAAGGATCGTTTGACCCCTCCATGGGTCACGACCCACAGGTTGAGAAGCACTGCTTTCACTTGCAGAGGAGCTTCATTAAATAAAATAAAGGAAAATAAAGGAGAGGGAGAAGGAGAGAGACACGCTAGACAGAACAGTAGGGGCAGAAGAGCCTTTTCAGAAAATAGCCTTCATACAACAACCCCCACCCCCGGCCTCGCAGCTGAAACAAGGCCTAAGAACAAAGGAAATGGCGTGAGTTTGGGGGACTAGCAGAAAATTTCACAACACATGATGTAGTTCAACACAGCATATGTGACAAAGCATGGAGGAGCCATGTGCTAGTTAGGACCATAAGTTAAAGGGTGTTGTCAGGCCACAGCACAGCTTCTTAGCAATCTGTCCCAGAGAAAACTCAGGGTGCAAGGCCTACTAAGGCTCTGGGATCTGGCCTAGAGGTGCAGGCCTGTCTTCTAACAGAGTGCTCGTGCTAAGAAAATTCTCACAGCTCTACCTGAGTCTTTGATATTCTTCCACGCTGTCGTTCCCTGTAGTCTGTCAGGAATGTGTGACACATTTAGTGTGATGTTTGTCCTGGTTGGGAACAGCATTTTCATCTTGTTTTGTTTGTGCTACAGGTTCTTGCCGTGTAGCCCAGGCTCGCCTCAAACTCGTGATCCTCCTGCCTCTGCTCCTTGGGTGCTGCGGTCACACCAGGTTGAGGAAAGCACCTTTAAACAGAATGTTCCTCCTGGCAGAGCTGCTCTCAGATCCTTGGAATGTGAGGCACTGGCAGGAAGCTGCCGGGAGTTGGCTGTGGCGGCGTAGTCCAGGGCTGGTGTCGGGACACGAGGACAGTCATGCCAGAAGACAGCTGTCAGGAGCCTGCTAGCACAAGAAAAAGGACATCAGATGTGGACTCTGAGTGAAAGAGAAGGTGTTTCTCTTCTGAATCAGGCTCAAACTCTCCTACTCTCCTCCACAACCACTACCTTGGAGGGAGAAGGAAGCAGATGGGACTGTGCCCTTAGCAAAGGAATCTATCCTTTCCCACAGATGGGCAGAGAACACTGCTATTGGGAAACTTGACAAATATTAAGTGATTTCCCGTTATGTACCAACCACTGCTAAATATTTGGATAAAATGTTTAAAGTAGCAAAGGAGTTATTCATGAAAATTCCTGCCTGGAAAAAGCCATTCAGACAAAAGGAACAGAATGTCCAAGCACACAGTGTGGCTAACCTGTGGGGAGATTATAGGTGTAGAGAAAAATGACCGATGCCGGGCCAGAGCCAAACACGTGAAGTCCCATTAGGGACTTGGGGTTTTATTGGAAGATGTGGCAAGAACGGAAAGTTCTGAAGAGGAGCGAGCCGTGTGGCTTAGCTTTTCGGGAATGCTGTGCGGCTGCTGTACTGAAAATAGACTGTTGAGTTTACAGCTACCGGTACCAGTGTGTCTCATCAGGCTTGGTGGCCAGCACCCTTTGCCTGCTGAGCCATCTCATCAGCCCACAGTTTTGAAGTGTGGCTCTTGTTTCTTTCACTCTCACTGCTACCTGGCAGCCATGAAGCTTCTTTCCATCATGCCCCGGTCCAGCCGCACCAGGCTCTGAACAGCAACAGAGCGAGGTGGCCGTGTGTTGAAGCCTCTCAGACTATGCCCGGCAGTTCCCCCGTGAGCCAGTTTTCTCAGGGGTGTTATCTCGGGGACCCAGAACCGAACAGCCAGTGTCTGTTTCCTTTTATGCGGATTGAAGTAACAGGCGGGGCTTTTAACGTATCGTGAAGGGGGGAAAGCGGATCATCCCTGAGCTGCAGGGATTTGGCGACGCTGAAGTCCCCAAATAACAGGAGGAGCAAGGAACATTCCGAGGCCACACTCTTCAGGTGTCCCACAACGTCCTGTGACCAAATCGCCTGTACTTCTGGGTGCAAGAATTGCGATTTGATGCTGGAATGTCCCGTGTAGGCCTGTGGTTCAAATGTGTGGTCCCGGCTGGTGTTATTTGGTGAGACTGGAATATGGAGGAGGTCGTGTCCAGCTGATGGGAGCAGGTCACTAGAGGTGGGCCATTGAAAGTCCCGCTGGGCCCTCTTCTCTGTGACACTCTCTGTCTTCTGACACGAGCAGCTCCACCACATGCTCTTGCTGCCCTCTCAGCTGCCCTCCTCTGACTTCCCTACCATGAGGGCCTGACCCTACTGTGGTGCTTGATACTGTTGTCAATGTGACAGGAGAAGAACCTCTGGGTGTGTTTGTGAGGAAGTGTCTAGACTGGGTTCACTGAAGTGGGAAGGTCCATTCTAAAGGTCGGCAGCCGAGGTCCATGAGCTAGATAAAAGGAGAAAGAAAACAATGTCAGATTCACTTCCTGTTTCCTGACTTCAGTTGCAGCGCGACCAGCTGCCTCCACCTCCAGCCATCTTGACTTCCCTCCATGACGGACTACACCCTCATACCATGAGCCAGGTAAACTCTTCCCTCCCTCCTTCCTTCCTTCCTTCCTTCCTTCCTTCCTTCCTTCCTTCCTTCCTTCCTTCCTCCTCTTCTTCCCTTCCTTCCTTTCTCCCTCCTTCCTTCTCCCTTTCTTCCTTCTTCCTTCCTTCCTCCTTCTCTTCTTTCCTTCCTTCCTCTCTCCCTCCTTCCTTCTCCCTTTCTTCCTTCTTCCTTCTTTCTTTCTTCCTTGCTTCCTTATTCCTTCCTTCCTTCCTTCCTTCCTTAAGTTCTTTTGACAGCTGTTTTGCCACTCAGTGAGCGAAGTAATACGCCACCGGCCTTCAACCTCCCGAATCTGATTCTCTAATGGGACGGCAGGCTTCTACACTTTAACAAGCTCCCCAGGCCATTGTTTGGCACAGAGGATTATGAAAACCCCCTCCCAAGAGCTTTTAGTCATGGTTTCTAAGCAGCCACCAAGGCTTCAGAAGAAGGCCAGGAAATGAGGAAAGAGGTTAACCTTGTCTCACCCTTTGATCTGATAAAAGAGATGAATAAATAGGATAAAAGAATACAAGGGAGGAGGAAGATGAGAAAATCACATTTGCAGTGAGGACATATTCAAAGAGCATGCTATGAACGGAGACAGCCCAAACTTACAATAGTAAGCGTTCCTGAGAGGCAGGCAGGGCTTATTTTGGATATACCTCAGGTCAGGAACTTGGCAAGCCACTGTCACTGGTTTTGTTAACATGTGATTTTCTTAATGCCTTTTTGCATGAAGAAATGAAAGCTGAAACATGCATTAGCTAGACTGCAGGGTTGTGTCATGATGGCAATGTACATGAGCCACATGGAGTCCAACACGCATTTTATCTTTTGTGAGCCACACGCTCTTGACATGCCACCAAGCAGTCTAGCAAACGGTAGACCCTAAGGTGCGAGGCACTAAGGGTGACTGACAGAGCATATAGCCTCAAACATACCCATGTTAAGCCGCAAATGCTGGTGGCTTGTTGGTGGGATTTTCTCCCCAGGGAAGACATGAACAACATCTACCCTCTCCGTCTAAGGTCCCATCTTTGACAAATCAAAGATGATTCCGCCAGAGTTCAGCACAGGGAACCAGTGAGTTTATTGGGCTTACCCAAAGAGCATGGCTGAGGATTTATTGACGAGAGTGTGGGTGACCTCAAAGCAGCCACGCTGGAAAATCTTCAACTGGCATGAACAATGGGTTCCCTCAGCCACGTAGACGGAGTGGCTTCAGTTAGCCCCTCCTAGCTGAATACGCTAGTCCCTCTGTGAGACCTGAGGGCCAACGCAGCTACAGCAGGACTGCATCTAGTTGGGTGTAGGAGCAGCTGAATACACAGGTGTGGCTCTTTGCACCCTCCTCTCCCCTCTCCATCTGTGAGGGAATTGCCATACTCCACAGGCCCAGTTGTGGTGAACTCTGTCACAAGCAAACACAGATGGTCTGATGAAGATGGCAGCTGTCTTGCTGGGAAGATGGTTTAAACATGGTTTAAACAGACACAATGTTTCCGAGGGCAGTTTGGAAATGTGTACCAAGTGTTCACATTCGTGAATACTGACATGTTTTTATTCTTGGAGGTTTACACCCTGGGCAAAGTTGTTTGCACAAAGCATGAGTGAAATATGTATCCACATGGGTCCATCATGAGCTAATTAATGATGGTTAAACATGTCAGTGTCTGTATCCATCAGGGTTCTCTGGAGGAATGGAGCTGGAAGGATGAATGTGGATCATAAAGGGAGAGTCAATGATTGGCTTACATGACAGGGGCTGGGTAGTTACAGTGACCTCCTGCCCCCTGAGCTCTAAGGCTATGAAGCTAGATACCTCAGCACTTGTTCCGGTCTTGATGGTCGGAGGAGTGCTGGGGAGAGCACTTGAGAAGTCTGGTGTCACAGAAGGAAGGCAGCTTCAGCAGCAACAGGGAGAGATTCACTCACCAGTAAGAGGCAAAGGTGATCCCTGTTTCCACCTTCTTCTGATGTCTATCCCATTTGCCTTTCTGAATGAGGATTAAGCATCTTAACCAGAGTCCTCCTTGCTGTTTCGCTTCTTTAGGACTATAGATTTCAGTATGTTTATCCTAAATTATATGGCTACTATCCACTTATAAGTGAGTATATACCATGTGTGTAATTCTATTTCTGGGATACCTCACTCAGGATAATCTTCTCTAGTTCCCACCATTTGCCTGCAAATTTCAAGATTGTTTTTTATTGCTGAGTAGTATTTCATTGTAAAAAAGTACCACAATTTCTGTATCCATTCCTCAGTTGAGGGACATCTGGGTTGTTTCCAGGTTCTGGCTATTACAAATAAAGCTGCTACCAACATGGTTGAGCAAATGTCCTTGTTGTATACTTGAGATATATATACATATATCTTTTGGATATATACCTGGGAGTGGTGTAGCTGGATCTTGAGGTAGCACTATTCCTAATATTCTGAGAAAGCAACAGATTGATTTCCAAAGTGGTTGTACAAGTTTACATTCCTACCAGCAATGGAGGAGGGGTCCCCTTTCTCCACATCCTCTCCAGTCGTCACTTGAGTTTTTGATCTTAGCCATTCTGATGGGTGTAAGGTGAAATTTCAGGGTCATTTTGGTTTGCATTTCCCTGATGGCTAAGGACATTTCATAGCAGCTTTGTCTGTAATAGCCAGAACCTGGAAACAACCCAGATGTCCCTCAATTTAAGAATGGATACAGAAAGTGTAGTACATTTACACAATGGAATACTACTCAGCAATTAAAAACAAGGAAATCTTGAAATTTGCAGGCAAATGGTGGGAACTAGAAAAGATCATCCTAAGTGAGGTATCCCAGAAGCAGAAAGACAAACATGGTATATACTCACTTATAAGTGGATATTAGACATATACTGTAGGATAAACATACTAAAATCTGTACACTTGAAGAAGCTAAGCAAGAAGGAAGACTCTGGATAAGATGATCAATCCTCACTCAGAAAGGCAAATGGGACAGACATCGGAAGAGGGAGAAAGCAGGGAACAGAACAGGAGCCTACCACAGAGGGCCTCTGAAAGACTCTACCCAGCAGGGTATTAAAGCAGATACTGAGACTCATAGTCAAACTTTGGGCAGAGTGCAGGGAATCTTATGAAAGAAGGAGGAGATAGAAAGACCTGGAGGGAATAGGAGCTCCACAAAGAGAGCAACAGAACCAAGAAATCTGGGCCCAGAGGTCTTTTCTGAGAGTGATACTCAAACCAAGGACCATTCATGGAGATCACCTAGAACCCCTGCTCAGATGTAGCCCAAGGCAGCTCAGTGTCCAAGTAGATTCCCTAGTGAGGGGAACAGAGACTGTCTCTGACATGAAATCAGTGGCTGGCTGTTTGATCACCTCCCCCTGAGGGGGGCAGCCTTACGAGGCCACAAAGGAAGACAATGCAGCCAGTCCTGATGAGACCTGATAGGCTAAAGTCAGAGGGAAGGGGGGGGAGAACCTCCCCTATAAGTGGACTGGGGAAGGGGCAAGGGAGAAGAAGAGATAAGGGGGGCGGGATTGGCAGGGGTCAAGGGAGGGAGCTACAAGTGGGATACAAAGTGAATAAACTGTAATAAATAGAAAAATAATTTTTAAAAAAAGAGGCAAAGGCGAGGCAGCGAGGCAGGTATGATGACTTCAGTCCCTGGAGCCTGAGACCAGCGGCGAGGGCAAAATGGCTCCCTGGGTAAACCTGAGGACTTGAGTTCAGTCTCTGGATCTTACACAGGGGAAGGTGGGAAGTGACCCCCTCAAGCTGTCCTCAGATGTAACACACACAGACAACAAAAAAACACAAATAAATGAAATGTGGTGGCAGACATCTGTAATCTCTGCACTCCTGTGGGGAGAGGGCAGGCAAAGGCAGGACACCTGCTAAGAACCTCACCAACCGACAAGCTTCCAGAAAACAATAGAGACTCTGCCTCAACAGGATGGAAGGCGAGAATCAACTCCCCAGTTTTCTCCTGTAACTTCCACGTGCGTGCTGTGGCTTGTTTATACCTGCCAGGACACACACACACACACACACACACACACACACACACACAATGCACACTCACTCACACACACACACATACACATGCTCACACACAAGAAATTTAAGTTTTTTAAGGCAATGAAGAGTCAAGCAAGCAGCACTGATTTTTCCTCAGATCGATTTTTATCTGTGTCACCTGGAGGCAGGTGTTGCCCACTCCAAGGGAGGAGGGGTCTTCTCCCCTCAATTAATCCTTTCCGGAGATGCCTGCACAGATTCACACACGCGTGTGTCTCTTAGCTGCTTACAAATTTTAACAGGTTGACAGTCAAGATTGGCCATCGCTATTGCTCTGTGCTTATCAAAGCAAATTCGTCTCCAGAAGAAAAGACAAAAGCCTCATGAGACTTAACAAGAATCACAGAATAGACACCTCCAAGAGCTGGGCACAGCAGAAGAGATAGAAAGGAGAGCCACAAGGCTGCAGGGGCTCAAGGTGCCCAGAGGGTGGACAGGAGGCCAGCAGGAACTAGTTGAAGATAGACATTTTGCTGTTCTCTGGCATAGATGGTGGCTGGCTGGAGAAGCAGGTGAAGACTTGGAAAGCCAGGAGGTCAGTTATGAGTTGACCCCACAAGCCTCCCTCCGTGTCCTGGGGCTAGGCAAACCTAAGCTGAAACAAGACATCACTGGGAAAGAGGGAGATGTGGACATTGACTTAAATCTGACTGAGTTTGTCTGAAATAGTGGATCAAGAAGAGAGGAAGAGTGAGGAAATGGGAGTCCCTGAAGGGCAGTGCTGAACTCTGGGTGAGAGGAGACTTAGCATTCAGAGATCTCTAAAGACCGCTGTTGTTTTCCATCTTGTTACATGGTGCCTGCTTCCTGTGTTATTTTTCAGACCTCTCTGTCTCGGAAGTTCCGTAATACACTTTTAAAGGCATGTAAATCCTGCTGGCTGGAGAGATGAGCTCTGGGGGCTGTGGGGTACTGGCCTCAAGTGACATATGCAAGCACCGTGAAGAGGCTACTTTCTGTTTGCTTTTTAAAATTATTTTTCATATAAATCAAAGCAGAAGCTTAAATGTTAACTAAACCAAAGTCTTGCAACAACAGGGAGATAAGCACTGGGGGCCATCTGTAAACACTGGCCGGAAGCAGGCCGCTGGCTGTTTTTTGTCTCAAGGCTTCGGAGACAGTGGGCTCTACTGTCACCCAGGGACCCAGCTCTAAGGTATGTGGTTATGAGGCCTCAGAATTATTTGCCCCAGAGCCCTGTACACTGAGCCTGCCACTCTGCAGGCTGTGTGTGCGTGTGTGTGTGTGTGTGTGTGTGTGTGTGTGTGTATGTGTGTATGTGTATATATGTGTGTATGTGTGTGTATGTATGTGTGTTTATATGTATATGTGGGTATATGTGTGTATGTGTGTGTGTGTGTGTGTGTGTGTGTGTGTGTGTGTGTTGAAGGATCAAGAGTGAGTCCAGATAAATTCAGAGGCTCTGCAGTCAACGAGCAGAGAAATGTCAAATGTCCAACTGCCACCCTTAACTCCTGACATGAAAGACTGGCGCCTTTAGCACCCCTGCTTCGCACTGCTTTGTTTTAAGTCTTGTTTTTCCAGACACCCGGGGAGGAGAAACACAGTGGTAAACTGGGCGCCCACTCTCCTTGCTCTGTGAGAGGGTAAAAGGAGGCCTGGTCTATGCTGAAGGAGGATGCGCTTTCCCACCCAGGGCAGAGCCACAGCTTCTCCGGTGGACGCCAGCCTGAGACACTGCCCAGTGTCCGGGCACACAGCTATGAGCAGCGCAAGCTGGGTAGCAGGAAGAGCACTGGAGGCAGCGGCATTCATACTGGCCACAGGGTCCCCTCTGTGTTCAGAGGAGAGTCAGGCGGGGGCCATGAAATCGTTCCCCGGATGTAGACCTCTTACAGAGCATTGAGACAGGAGTAGAAGATGATTATGGATTATATCCCAGAAAGCACACTTTGATGACATTGTTTAAAGGCCCAAGAGAAACTGTGTCACCTTTGTCTACCTCATCCTGTCATGTGTTTGATCAGCACACTGAGCCTCACTTAATGTCAATGCTGGAAGGAAAGAAAATAGCACCTATATACATAAGATTCAAAAAGGACCTTTGCAAAAATTACTGTGAGACCAAGATGAATGTCTTTCATACCTTCCTGTATGAACTCCACGAATGAATGAACTAGGAGGAATTAAAATGGCATGCCTGAATGGAACCAAAATTAGGATAAAAGGTAATTTATGCATCATTTTCACAAAACAATGGAGACTAACTACACTGTGTGTGCTCAGTCATGAGCACACAGCTTTCAATTTGTCCAGGATTGAAGGATGATTGTTTCCAAGGGCTCGTTTAATATAGGTCTGACATCATTTAATATAATATAATAAACTGAATTAAGATTTCATTTATGAAAATTAATGGGGTTGTGACCTTACCATAATACTTTGCAGCCAAGATGCAAGTTTGTAGAGGAAAAGCAAGATTCCCTCAGTGGAACTCCCTACTAGCATCTAAATGTCTCTGAATGTGCCTTTAAGATATCAGACTCCAGGGACTGGAGGGATGGCTCAGGAGAGTGCTTGTCCACCAAGCAGGAGGACCTGAGTTTGATCCCCAGAACCCACATTTTTAAAACAGTGATGGGGAAGTCTGCATGAGAGAATGCCTGTGGTTTGCCAGCCAGCTAGCCTAGTCTGCTCAGTGAGATGCAGGTCAATGAGACTCTGACTCAAAAGTGGATGAGCCCAAGAAGGACATCTCAGGTCCTTCCGTCTGAGCCCCTCTCCTTTCTCTCTCTCTCTCTCTCTCTCTCTCTCTCTCTCTCTCTCTCTCTCTCACACACACACACACACACACACACACACATTTAAAGAGAGAGAATCACATTTTTGATCACCCATCCGAGGTCCTTTCTGGGAGAATATAACTATTTGAAATTATATCAAAATAAGGCTGTTTTCCCAGGTTGGTGTTAGTCAAAACTGAATCGCTTTCAGCATTAGCATTTGGTTGTAATTAAGTCCAACCCTGAAGCTGAGATAAACTGGATGGAACGGGAAGAAGATTTCTATGTTCAGGACATCTTGGGTGAAGGGACAGTCCTGGGGCTGTGTAAGCCATCTGTGAAAGTTCCACCAGGTCCAAACTGACATATGCCTACATGGGAGAAAGGCCAAGATGAATGAATTACATGAAGAGCAGATGGGATGAGCCATGGACGGGGATTGCTGAGGGATTGCAGCTGTGCTGGGCAGCTGTAGAGATAATCCATAGACACTGGGCATGCGGAGCTGTTCATTGTGCGGCCTGAGGCATCTTACTGGCACAGAAGCTGATCTGTGAAGGGACTTAGGTTCCAGGAGTTGGTGAAAGGCCACACTTCCAGTAGAGAGATGGCAATTCCCTGGCACCTCTGCTACCTTTCCTGATGTGCTTTCTTCTCTGCCCAGAGACTAGAAAGCTGGAGACATACATCGCAGACTTCCCCGAACTGAGATAATCAGAGGCATTTATACAAAGCTGAAATTTAGAACCAGGAGGATCTTCTCCAGTATTAACTCATCTTGACCCCCCTGCCTCGACTAGGCTGTTGCCTGATCCTGAACCCACATGGGGCACAGTGGCTTTCTGGCCTACAGATTTTCTGATTAAGGCACAAGTTGCAGTTATTTGATCAACTGGATCCCAGAGACCCAGACTAGGGTTTCTCACTGCAATCCTTCCAAATGCTCGGCTCACTGACTTCCTACCTATTAATGAGCAATTGAACCCTGGGACCAGAGCCTTCCCTAGAACCAGTTATTCTGATCTCCCTCATACCTGGAAGCCCAAACTAATACCTCCTAGAGCAGAAACACTGAAATAGTAATAGATTGATTTCCTGACTCGCTTCTCATTCCCCTTCTCTCCCAGGCTTCAGAACTAGCTTTGCTTCCTTTCCTCCCACTCCCTCCCTCTCTCTCTCTCTCTCTCTCTCTCTCTCTCTCTCTCTCTCTCTCTAGCTTGTATGTATTCATGTGCACACAAGTTCTCATATGTGTGGGCTCACAAGTCTGAGCGCATGCAGGTAGAAACCAGAGGTTGGGCCTTTGTGTCTTCTTCACTCACTGTTTTATTTACTAAGTCAGGCTCTCACTAAAACTGCTACTTGCTGATGAGGCTGGTTCAGCTAACCAGCTTCCCTGGGGCTCCCTCTCTTTGCCTTCTCAGCTGGGATTATAGGTGGGCCAACGTGCTCGTCCAGCTTTCTTCTACGGCAGGATGGTTAGTCTTTACGTCCATTTGACACAACTCAGAGTCACCTAGGAAGGTGAAATTTCAACTGAAGAATTGCCTAGATGGGCGTTGGCCTGTGGGCAATATTGAGGGGCATTGTTTGGATGGATGATTGCTGTGGGAGAGTCCAGCCTAAAGTGGGTGGCACTATCATTATCAAAAGTAGCTGTTCCTCGGCTCAGAAAAAATGACAGCTGAACATGTGCCAGGAAATAATTGATCAAACCAGTCGGCAGCTTTCTTTCATGGTTTCTGCTGGAGCTCCTGCCCTGATTCCCCTCAGTCACCTAGAAGTGTGGATAAACCTTTCCGTCCCCCAAGCTATCTTTGGTAAGAATGTTTTTAACGACAGCAACAGAAAAGCGAACTAGAACCTATGGGTTCTGAGGACTTGATCTGGTCCTCCAACTTGTGCAGTAACCACTTGATCAGCTGAGTGTCTCGCCCTGCACTGAGGAGAAGCACAGAGAAAACAGGTCATGGTCTTGATGTTGGCTTCATCAAGCACAATTACAAATTGTCCACCAAGTGCATAGTCTTGAAAGATAATGCTCTATTGACTTACAAGAGCTGAGTATGTAAAACTTGGTCTTATTTTGAGTTAAAAAAGAATTTGGTTCAGAAAGAACAAAGTGCACAGGATTTATACCATAAAATATACAGACTTAAAATGTGTGATTTCATTCTTATCTTCTAAATAAGGTAGGAGCCTAAATGGCAGGAAGAAAAAGCTAGAAGGAATTTGATAAGATTGTTAACATAGCCTAGATCTTTAAGAGTAGAGTGATGCGCAGCTCAAGCTCCAGGTGCTGGCTGTAGGGGAGGAGCCCAGGCATATTTTAGCGCCAGCTTCAGGGCAGAGGATGTATGGCTGTGGCTCACGTAGTCAGGGCAGGTGAACTGTGCTTCAGCTCTTCTCAGCAGAAAGAACCTACTGTGACTTTCAGAGCTTCAGAGAGTGAGGGAGAGGAATGAACTCGCTCTGTTATCCTAAATCAGTTATCACAGTCGCCGTCATTGGAGACAACTGTCTGGTGCTCTTAGACACGTCGCTCTGTCGTATGCTCTCTCATGAGGTGGCTCTGAAGGACACCAGTGGTTTGGAATAAAAGAAGACTACATTGAGCAGTAATTTCAGTGAGGTGCTGTGTGTGTCTTGTTGCTGTGTCAGAACACCCGTTGGAAGCAGCTTAAGGAAGGAAGGGCAAGAGTCCCTGAAGTCCATCGCGTCAGGAAAGTCATACAAGTGTAAGCTTGAGGTGACTGTCACGCTGTGGGTGTGGCAGAAAGTAGGCGGATGCTGGAGCTTGGATCCCTTTCCCTTTTTATGCAGCCTGGGATTAATCCTTCCCACTTTTAAGGAGGGTCTTCCTGCTTCCGTGGGTCCAGTCTAGAAACCCCACCATAGGCACGCCCAGACTGTTGCCCTCCAGGGCTTTACGTCCCACCCGTTTGGCAATATTCCACCACAGGAATGTTGGGACACATTTCCACAGCTGATAGACACAGTCATCACAGTGAAGGGTTAACTTTTTAGACTATACTTCCCCCTTAAATAAAAAGGTAAAGGTCCAATTTAACATGTCCTGTGATGCCCAGAACTACTGGAAATATGTCGGGGGGCGGGGGAGAGCCACTTAGAAATACATGGCACCAGAAACTAATGTCTGGGAAATTCTTCTCCTAAAACACGGGTCGCATTGTAAACAGAAAAACTGGATCTTTGCTGCATCAGAAAAACCGGATGTCCTTCCTCTTGAACCTTAATTTGGATTTGGAATGCGCTTCCCCCAAAGGCTCTTGTTTTAAGGGCTTGATCCTCAACTGGCTGTGTTATTGGGAGGTGGCAGAAGCCTCAGGAGGTAGGGTCTAACTGAGAGGTAGGTACATAGGGTTTGTTCTTGAAAGATAGGCATGGAGACACTAGATAATTATGCTGGTGGTGATTCCTCCTCCTTCTTCCTCTTCCTCCTTTTCCTCCTCTTCATCTTCCTCCTCCTCCTGTTGCTGCTGCTGCTTCCACCTCCTCTCTTATTCCTTCCCTCCTTGCTGGACACCATGAGGTGAGCAAACACCGCCTCTTTGCCTCAGCATAGAGACAGAGATGCTAAGTGAGCATGAACTGAAACTAGGTACTGTCAGAATCTTTCCTTTTTAAGATTGCTTGTCCCAGGCATTTTGTTATAGCAACAGAAAACTGACTAACACAGAAGCCTCCCCAACTTCTTTTTTTTTTAATGTAGAACAATACAAAGTAGAATTTATTATCAAAGTATATCCTTTATGAATAGTGCCCTAGAGAGTGTGTTTGTGTGTGAAATCCCACATTCTGGCAACTCTTTTAAGGGAAAGTCTGAGTTCTCTCTCTATTTTGTATGGTTGACAGATACCTTAAAATTATTATCATACACAAGGCAACTGAAGGACATATCAAAATAAAAGACAAAATATTACTGAACAGAGAAGAAATTAACAAGTACTTGTAGTGCTCATTTTAAAATTCTGCTTTATTTGGGGTCCCTTATAGCCTCTCCCTTCCAACTCCCCATCCCTAGGTAGGAGAGAGGTGAGTGGGAGAGAGGGCACAGACCCCTTTACTTCTCCCGGCTGTTTAGGGTCGATGGGTTCTAAGGGACTATACCAGTCTCAGTCAACAGCTAGCACAGTAAGCATTCTCCTCCAAGACGCTGTTCCACTAAGTGTCTCTCTTTGTCAGTCTAGCTGCCACACCATCCATCTCTGGCCTCTCCAAATTGCCACATGCCACGCCTCACCACACACCTTCACGATCCGGGCTCCCCTATTTATCTTCTTCGAGTCCTGGACGATGCCCCTCTCCATGCCTCTCCTCACTAAGGCATTGGCTTATTTTTGTTCATCTTGCCATCTCTGCTGAAAAGCAGTATTCCAAATGGAGTGCTCGGTCCACTGACGTAGGGACAGAGGAGGACCCACACAGAGATAATTTGTTTGTTTTCCTCAGAGAGTGCAGCTTCTGCTGCCTCCCAAAGGTGCCCTCAGAGCTTATAGTCTGTCTAGAGTGGTTGCTGAATTGTGAAATGATGGATCACTTCACACATGAGCATCTGCACGGGCAGAGTGCAAAAAGAACAATGGCCAGCAGTAAAGGGGAACCAAAACCCATAAAGAATTAGCTCCTGGCAAAGTGTAGGTATCCCTGGCCGTCTGCTGAAATGAAGGTAATAATGACTTTGCCTTGGATCTCAAGACACCTTCAAGGCTCGGGTCCTCACCTAGAGAATTCCATATGCCAGCTCTTGCCAAGTAGATGTTTATTGGAGATGGATATTTATTGCTGAAGGAGGCTTTTAGTCAAAAGACCATTCCCAAAAAATTTAGCAAGGTGCAGCATACATTGTATAAATTTTATGCTAATACATTTTATATCTTGATGAGTGTTTAGGATACAAGTTATTATAATTAGCTAGGAAACAGTAAAACCTTGAATTACACTGAGTAGCAACGGCAGAAGAAATGGCCCAAGAATCGTGTCTAAACAATGGTCAGAGGTAAGTAGGCATATGATTAAAATTTAAACCTTTGAAGTTTAAAGGTTTAAACTTGCCACTTCATATACAGAGTATCCAGGAACATACACTAAAGTTAAGGCCGCTTATTTCTCTATACTAAGATGGAAAAGCTTGGGGCTAGAGAGCTACCGCAGGGCTTAAGTGCTGCTCTCCCAGAGGACCCAAGTTTGGGTTCCAGTACTTATGTCAGGTGGCTCAAATTTTCCTCTAGCTCCAACAGGTCCAATGCTCTCTTCTGGCAACTTCGGGCATCCACTACATAGGCACATATACGAATGGCCACACACAAACATACACATAAATAAAAAAATAAAGTAAATATGTTTTAACATAGAAAAACTTGAACTAAAACTTGAACAATATAATGAATGCACAGGGGAAAAAGCATAAGCCATAGTCCCCCATGATAAAGTCTCAATAAAAGCATAGCCTGCTGTGATCACAGTAGCCTTTACATAGTGACATCTTTGCAAAAACCCCCTCTATGGGTTCCCAGAACCCCCAAAGCACAAGTTACACCAAAAAGCACAGTAGAAGATCATGTGTGGTGATATACACTTGCAATCCCACACTTGAGAGGAAGAGGTGGAAGTGTTGCAAGTTCAAGACTAGCCTGGTCTTCATAGCAAGTTCTAGGCCACACAGGGTTACATACAAGACCCTATGTCACAGAACAGACAAAAGAATGTAGTGGAGACAGTTATATACTCTTTTATAAATGGGGCTGTACTCAGAATTCTCTGGGGCAATACCATCCATACTGTAATTCTACCTAGCCATTTTAGAATGCTGTCAGCTCTGAAAGGTTTATCACTATAGTGAGAGACACAGAAGAGGTGAGTTAGAGGGACAAGGGGGCAGATGGGCTCAGATCACCTTAAAATCCTCCTCACAGCCTCCAGACCCTGGTTCTAAGACCTAGGCAGATGGCAGGCATGGTACAGAATTGTGTCGATTTTTAGGACATGTGTGAAGAATGAAATGAAGTCTTTTTGCTCAGGGTTTCATTTCGTGCTGTTTGTGCAAATCTTTCCCGGAAGCTCTAACACTTCCCAGACCCTGGTATGAGTCTGCCTGCTGTTTTGGACTTGTTGGTGTGTTGTGTGTTATTTCTTCAAATTTCCTTCTGGGTTCTTTTAAAACATGATTTGAAAAATCTGTAGAGGAATTGCTGTCCAAAAGCCACTTGAAACTGAAAAATGAGGCAACTGGATTATGCTTTAAGTACATCTATCAGTTTGTCTGTCTGTCTGTCTATCTATCACCTATCTATCATCTATCTATCACCTATCTATCTTTCTATCATCTATCTGTCTATCTCTCATCTATCTATTTATCATCTATCTATCTATCTATCTATCTACTTTCTATCACATATCTATCTATCATCTATCTATCCATCTATCATTTATCTATCATCTATCATCAATCTATCATATATCTATCACCTATCTATCTTTCTATCATATATCTTTCTATCATATATCTGTCTATCATATATCTATCTATCATCTATCATCTATCTATCATCTATCCATCTATCTATCAACCTATCATCTATCAGCTATCTATCTATCTATCATCTACCAATCTATCTATCATCTATCTATCAACCTATCTATCTATCATCTGTCTATCTATCATCTATCACCTATCTATTATCTATCATCTATCTACTATCTATCTATCTATCTATCTATCTATCTATCTATCTATCTATCTATCATCTACCTGTCTATCATCTGTCAGTCTTGGGGAAGGATGCCCATACTGCGTGCTCTTTGAAGAACAGTCTGTAGAAGCCTGTTCTCTCTTCTTCCACGTGGCTCCCAGGCATTGAAACTAGGTCCCCTGGTTTGTCAGTGAACACATCTTACATGCTAAGCCATGTCTACAACCCCACCGGATTTCCTAATTTAATGAATTCCCCAGTATTCATCAAAGCTATTGCTCCCTCGCTGTTCTGGGCCTTCATGCCCTGGTGCACACAGCCTTGTGACCCGCACCTCTGCCACCCGTGAGGTAGTCATGGAGCCTGGTGGCCGGGTTTCAGGTTAGGACTTCCCATTTCCTGAGAAAGCACCAGATAGGTTTCCAAAGTGGTTGTACAAGTTTGCACTCCCACCTAGCAATAAAGGAGGGTTTCCCTTTCTCTACAACCTTGACAGCATGTGCTGTCACTTGAGATTTTTTGTCTCAGCCATTCTGATGGTGTAAGATGGAGTCTCAGCACTTTCCTGATGACTACGGATGCTGAGCATCTCTTCTCTGGACCAGGTATATATACCAGGGTAGGTATAGTGTAAAGATGTAGATGAAACAAACAGATCTCGCTAGGAAAGGAAAAAAGAAAGAGGTGGATAGAGGAAGGGCTATTATCGGAGAGTCAAATGGGAGGGAGACAGAAGAAGGGGTCTTGTGTGGGAATATGGACATAGACAGCTAATATTAATCTGAAGGTTAGAATGGAAACCTAGTACAGTAGGACATTGCTAAAATATATACATATATGAAGACAACCTATATGAAATCAAGTAATGGGGAGACATGGCCCCATCTGGCCCTCTTTCCATAAACTGGTACCAAAGCTTCATTGCTGAAGATAACACCTACACAACTCATTAAATATGGAGTTAATGAGCTTGTGCCTACATAGAGCCTTCACCCGTACATTCCAGCATCTTTGGTACAGCAATGTATTCTGCATGCTATCAAAAGAGAATTGTGAACACCAAGCTGAAAGCCCTTTATCTAAAATGGTGTTCTGTGTGCAAGAAACACTATGGCAACGGCGGCACCAAGATTGCAGTCATCAACTGATAACTCTCCTTTTCTATCATGGGAAACATCTCATCACACTTAAAAAAAACAAAACAAAACAAAAACAAAAAAAAAACAAAAACAAACATGAAAACCCAGCCTCAGATTAGAACAATAGGGGCCTTATTATTAAATTTCCCTATGAGACTCACCAAAAAGCCATGTGGGCCCTCAGCCCCAACCACTTCCCCTCACCCCCTGCCCAGCAACCCTGCTCTCCTAAGGACTCCATCATAAAGGTAGACAGATCACCGTGCCACGTCCTGCCAGGAGCCTGCTGAGCAGGGGCATTGTGCTTCTGGGTTTGTACCATCCCGCTGTCAGGGCACCATACAAAACAAACAGCAGGCAAAGGCAGTGGCTGAGGCAAGCTGCCGATAACAGCCCTGTGGGTCCTTCCCCAGGCCAGGTGTGGATGTCACTGGAGCGGGAGGAGTCAGCCATGTCCGCCAGCCCAGCTGGACATGAACTGCCCAGTTAAAGCCTAAGGGCCAGTCAGCACAGAGCTACAAGACCCGACTCCGAGAATCGTGGGCAGAGTTCTGCTGCGCCAACTACTGTGTAGCTGGCCCTAAACTTAGACTTTTCTTATTTCTTTGTTTGAATTTTGCGTATATGTTTTTTTTTCCCCTAACAGCAGAAATAACTCTCAGGAGGTACTGACTGGCTAAGGCCCACTATCAGATTAATCACTCAAAAGCGAAATAATTTCTCTCAAACCTTACAAGGTGGTTCAGACTTAAATAGCCTAAGAAATTATCAGCTGAGGCTAAAATAGAATGGCTCTGGTGGAAAAAAATTCCAGGAGACACAGATGGGTCGTTCGGGTTCAAAATTCGGTTGTATTTTGGTTGCTTTGCCTTCTGAACACTATAGTTATGCCCTACGTCTTTACTCTTAAAGTGGTGCTTTATTGTGTTACTACAAAAACACAATTGCTATTGTTCTGCCCAGTTCACGAACCCCAAAAGACCAGGAATAAACAGACTGCGCTGTAAACACATGAGGGTCTTTTTATTGTAAATTACAAGCTGCAGCTTGGGCCCACACCCCCCTACCGCCGAAGCGGTGGGAGCTGAGCGTGTGAGCCCAGGTTAGTTGGGTGATTTAAAGATTCTGGTCCATCCCAGCATGCCCAAGGCAGGGGCGATTCCTGCCTGGCAAGCATCTATTGGTCAAGATGCTACATTTTGAATCGATTGGCTATAGGAAGGTCCCCAGAACATAATGACCTGGTGTCCCTCCCTAGAGGGATTGGCCAGTTTCCTAGCAACTGTATCTCTAGTGGGTGGGGAAAGAATGCAGTAAGGCGGTTCTTGCCCTCAGGGCATTCCTGGACTTCTCCACCCACCTAGTTCAGGCCTTAATTAATTGCTGATTTTTAATCTTTTGGTCTCTCAAGATATTTTAAACTTCTTTTAAAATTTTTTAAGGTTTACAGCATTAGACAGGTTAAAACTCAATGGCTTAAAAATATTATTGCATCTCCTTTTAGACTAAGAAAGCAATAAATCTCAATATTTTACATTGTTAGGGATTTTTGTGCAATGATAGAAATCCAGAGTTCTATTTGCTACAACATACTGTATAAAGGTCAGCATCTTCACTTTGAGTTCTGCTAATATCATAGTCATATGCTCAGGATCTTGTTTCATCTGGTTGTCTTTTAAGTATAGACTCAAAAATGTTTCTCATTGTGCTAAATTTATATATATATAGCCTTCTGGATAGAGAAAAGAAGCCCCTCTTTCATGATATGCACTCAAACTAAAGAATGTTCATGCTTTTAACCCAAAACTGTTTCCTAAGCTGCTACTATGAAACAAAAGTTTGAATCTATTGCCTTCTCTATTATGTGAGTTTTAATAAACTTCATTTTTTTTTAATGCTTCAGAGAATCATCTTTGATCCACCCCCTCACAGGCAAAATGAACTACAAAATATCTACCTGTAAAAAAATTTAATTAAAGATTTAATAGTGCTTATGTTAATTTGATCAATATACTTTGGTTAATATGAAACTAACCTTATGCCATTTGGAACTAAAATTACTATGTAAAATAAACCAACTAGCTCATACATTTACCTTTCTTCAAATGCAACTTGTAATTGCGAAATTAATAAAAACACAAAATTATGATTGCCAAAAGCTGCCAAGATTCTAATCTACTTTATATTGCTCTTGAGAAATTCCCTGCAAGCATGCTGCCATAAACAGGTTTGCTCCTGGTATCAATCAACTAATTAAAAGTCTGTGTTCTCAAGCGGTGCCACGTAATAGAAATAAAATGTAAACTATATATAATGTTATATTTTCTAGTAAATGCATTTAAAGCTAACAAAAAATAGTTGAAAGTCATTTTAGTACATTTCTTTTTTATTTACCAGTATATCTAAAGTGTTATTTCAATGTGAAATCAGGACAAAAATTAATTGGGAGATATGTTTTGCCCTCTTTTGTTTTTCTTTAATTTTCAATTAACATAACAGGTAAGATCATTTATTTGAGCCAGTTTATTTTACACAGACAAGCTGTTAAGAGTATTTCAAAAATATTGTATATTGACAACATGTCATCTCTTGGAATGATACATCCTAATGTCCAAACTAACGTATTTCTTTCATGGAAGCAAAATTAATTCCAGGGACTTAGTTTCTAAAGTTTCTGAGTTATGCCCAGTCGGTTTTGAAGAGTTAGCAAACACCTCTTATACATGCGGAAAAGCCTCTTTATAAAAATTCTGATAACTTGCAAATGCTAAGAGCATTTATCATCACCCCACCTACCAAGAAGATGGTCCACCTCTCGCTGAAGAGGCGGAGGAAGCGCCACCCCGATGGAAGAACACCAGTGACCTGGTGGGCGCTGCCCAGGGCGTGGCCCTCCGCAAGCTTCCCTTTCCTGTGTTCTTATGGCTGGTTTTCATAGTCTTCATTCTAACCCTGCTACGGCCCAGCCTCTTCCTAACCCCCACCCCCAGTATCCACCACCGGCGATTCCTTGCAGACAACAGACACAGCAAAATCATCAGAACCCCGACTGCCCACCTAAAGGCTGCTGGATCAGGGCTGAGCTTCCTCTCCACCCAGATTCCATTTCCCCATCCTCGCTGTTTCCTCCACTTTCCTTACCACACACAGGTGGCTGCCCCCAGCAAGCCTCCGGATATGGAGGTTGCAGGCAATGGGGATGGCAAATTGGATCCACCAGCTGTGGTGGCACCATGCTCACCAACCATAACACTCACTTCCAGCTTTCCCTCAGCGATCTCTGGGATGAACGATGGCACATGGGAGTTGCCGGTAAACTCTTCCCTGATAGCTATGCAGCTATGCAAAATACCTGGCACCAACCTGCACATCTCTCACCAGCTTGTCCCTGCCTCTGAGTTGGTCTTTACCACGTTAATATTCTTCCATAGGAGAATCAGTCTCAGAAAGAGGTCTGAGCCACCCTCTCCTGGCTGCAATACTTTCGATGACTCCCTTCCCCTCAGCACCCACCCCAACTCCTCTCGATGCTTCCTTTGTACTTCTCTTTCTGGTCCACTATGGGTAGCTGTTCCCATTAACGTCTCACCTCATGAACCCCATGGACGCTTACCCACACAAAAGCTTCAAAACATTCCTCCCTTCAATCTGCCCCTCCCCTTTTGCCTTATAGAGTCCTCTCAAAGATCCCGTTTTACATGTTCCCGTAACATCACTGTCACCAAGCCAGTATGTGCTAACCCCACTTCCTCTTATCAGGTGAAATAACACTACTGATTCCTGCATTAAAGTCCCTTTCCAAGGTTTCTCCGTGCCTGCAATGATTGTTCCCAGCTTAGCCCTATGAGCCTGAAGAACTTGCTTTACAGCTGGGAGGAGATGGAAAGAAAGAGAGCTCTCCATCCCTCTGCTCATTGGACTGGGTCTCACTGTGTTGCTGACTTTCAGGATAAGCTTGACCAGGCCATGGCTTCCATGACACACAGTCTCAAGTCCCTTCAACGACAGATCCCCTCCCTAGCGGAGATTACAAAACTGGAGAGCTCTGAACTTACTTACTGCCTGCAGCGTGCTGAGGGAGGAGCGTTGCTTTTATGTCAATGAATCTGTGCTTGTGGAACAAAACACAAATACTGAAAGATCTCGGATGCTGCTATGTGCCCAGAGCCCCTACCTCATGGCACTCAAACACTCTGGTAGGTTGGCTTCTTCTACTGGCTATTTGGGCCCTCTGCCTCATTTCTAAAATGGCAGATAAATATCATTGTAAAAAGCACTGCCAATCGGGTTCTGGTTCAGTACCAAACCATTTCCAACATAGTGACTGGTGATACCCCCCTTTATAAAACAAAAGTGGGGGAGAGATAGGACAGGTGAGCTGTACAACTGGACTGGAGGAGCTGGCCCGGAGCAAGAATGGGGTTGAGATGTGTTCAAATCCAAGCTCATCTTGAGACCAGCAGGAGTAAGCTGGCCCCTGTTCTGGGCCTGCAAGACCCAGTGCAGGCAACCTAGCGGCCCCACCTCTGACACTGTTGAGATAGTCTCATAGCCTGGTGGCCAGGTTTCAGGTTAAAACTCCCTATTTCCTTATGAGGACATGTCCAGCTAGCACCCGGAATTCCTGTCCATGCAAATGAAGCAGTCCCAGCCAGCACCTTAGCCCCAGACAATGATGTATGCTCAACCTGAAAACCCCTACTCGCTTCCCCAAGGTTTATATCGCCCTTATGCTCCCCAATAAAAGAGGGCTGTTTTGAAAGACCCCAGCCTCACCCTAAGTTAAACATAGCTAACACCATTTTGTGAGACACCACCACTGTTTTGTAAAACTCTGAAGGCCAGATGAGAAACTGGAAAATTACTGAAAAATCCTAGCTGTGTCACCCACTTGGGATATCTGTGGTCAGGCTGCCCCTGTTGAGTTAAAAACAACTTTGTCCTGACCACCCTCATGGGATATCTGACAGGTGGTCCGGCTGAGATAGGAGTCCTGGGAAAAGCAACATATGGCGGCACTAGTCAAGGTCGTCATAATTGTTTTGACCACCCAGTTCCTGGAATTCTGGTGTCCCTGCCAACCTGATTCATGTTATGGTTTCATGTGAAAGAGCCAATCAGCTCCCTGTAACTATGCTTCTTGCTTCTGTACCAGTGCTCCTGCTCTAAAACCCTATAAAAACCCCAGCTTCCTATCTTGGGGGGCGCAAAAGTCCTTTCGAGTGACTTTCGCCCCGGGTACCCGTGTATCAAAATAAAAGCCTCTTGTTGTTTGCATCCGAATGGACTCGTTGTTCTTTGGGAGGGGGTCTCTCTGACGGAAGATACCCTCCGGGGATCTTTCAGTTTCATCCAAAAGGAAAGCCTTTTCTCCTTGTACTCACTGCTAACCAAGATCCTTCATAATCCACCCACCCAGATAAGCTTTATTCCTTCCAGTCCAACCTAGTATCTGGATGCCCCAGGGGCCAAAGCTGAACCTGAACCCTAGACCAGCAAGCAGAGTGAATCATTTTTTATTACTGGTCCCCATTATGTTACTTGTTCCTAAGAATTTTACTAATGACCCCACTGGAGCTGCAAACTGGTGTATTCCTTTGTGTGAACCCCAAAACAAATACTCAACCCATGTATGAAAAAAGACAAGTGTCTAGATCTGCCCTTATTTCCTGGAAAGACCAGAACCCCCAAGAGAACTGAGGCCACTTCCAGACAACAGTTTCCATTAGGTAAAAATTATTAGCCTCAACCCCACTCTTCAGTGAAGGCAAAATCTGAGGGAGATGCCAAGAGCCAAGGTAACACTCTGGACTCTATCCAGAAAAAAGATGGAGCCCTTGCTGGGTGAGGACCCCGGATGCCCAGCCTATGCCTGCAGCAGCAGGGAAGTACTCAGAGGTATTATCTTTTTTTTTTTTAATTTTTCTTTTTAGTTACAATTTGTTAACTCTGTGTCCCAGCTGTATCCCGCTCCCTCATTCCCTCCCCCTCCCCAACTCCCTCCCTGGTCTCCTCCCTGCCCCTTTCCAAGTCCACTGATAGGGAAGGACCTCCTCCCCTTTCATTTGACCCTGTTTTATCAGGTATCTTCAGGGCTGGATGCAAAGTCCTCCTCTGTGGCCTAACAGGACTGCTCCTCCCCTGGGGGGGGGGGGTCAAACAGCCTGCCCTTGAGATCTTGTTAGAAATAGTCCTTGTTTCCCTTACTTTGGAAAACTACTTGGTTACTGAGCTACCACGGGCCACATCCGAGCAGAAGTTCTATGTTATATCCATAGATGGTCCTTGGTTGAGTGTCAGTCTCAGAAAAGACCCTGTGCCCGGATATATTTGGTCCTTGTAGAGCTCCTATCCTTTCCATATCATACTAATTCCCCTTCTTTCATATGATTCCCTGCACTCTGCCAAGGGTTTGGTTATGAGTCTTAGTGTCTGCTTTGAAACACTACTAGGTAGAGTCTTTCAGATGCCTTTTGTGGTAGACTCCTGTCATACGTTCAATGCACATCCCATTTGTCTTTATAAATGAGGATTGATCATCTTCGTTTGTGTCCACTTTCTTGATTATCTTCTTTAAGTGTGTAGATTTCATTATGTTTATCATATCTTATAGGTCTATATAAGCGAGTATATACCAAGTTTGTCTTTCTCCTTCTGGGATACTTCACTCAGAATGATCTTTTCTAGATCCCACTATTTGCCTGCAAATTTCATGATTTCCTCCTTTTTGATTGCTGAGTAGTATTCCGTTGTGTAAAAACACCACAATTTCTGTACCCATTCCTCCATTGATGGACATCTGGGTTGTTTCCAAGTTCTGGCTATTACAAATAAAGCTGCTACAAACATGGTTGAACAAATGTCCTTGTTGTGTACTTGAGCAAATTTTGGGTATATACCTAGGAGTGGTATAGCTGGGTCTTGAGGTAGCACTACTCCTAATTGTCTGAGAAAGCGCCAGATTGACTTCCAAAGTGGAACTGAAAAGCTTCTGTAAAGCAAAAGACACAGTCATCAAAACAAAACGACTGCCTACAGATTGGGAAAGAATCTTCACCAACCCTTTATCTGACAGAGGGCTAATATCCAGTATATATAAAGAACTAAAGAAGCAGAAAAGCAACAAACCAAGCAATCCAATTAAAAAATGAGGAACGGAGCTAAACAGAATTCTCAAAAGAGGAACATCGAATGGCAGAGAAATACTTAAAGAAATGCTCAACCTCATTAGCCATTAGGGAAATGCAAATCAAAACAACCCTGAGATTTCACCTTACACCCATCAGAATGGCCAAGATGAAAAACTCAAGGGACAACACATGCTGGAGAGGTAGTGGAGAAAGGGGAACCCTCCTCCATTGCCGGTGGGAATGTAAACTGGTACAACCACTGTGGAGGTATTCCCTCTTAACATCGCCCTGAGCAGGAACAGAAAAGAAAACAGCAACAGAAGAATTGCAACCTCGGAGGCTGAGGCCATTGGTATTTGTGCTTGGCAGGGGCTGTGTGCACGCTGTGAGGAGGAGGGCGCCCAGCCATTTCTCCTGGCCTCCCCACCTCCTTCCCTGCTTCTCCCAGCAGGGGAGATCACGAAGGAGATAATCAATAGCAGGCAGCCCCGGCAGGTGGCCTCCAAGCAGGTCTAGCTCATGCTGCCCTAATGATAGCAGGCATCTGCTCTGGTCGCCCCAGGCCCGGTGGTCATGTCATCCTGCTCTGCCACTGACGTGTCTCCTCATGGACAGCACTAGAGAACCACACATCTGCTTTCCTTAGGCTCAGAGAGAAAAGGCATTCCTCTGTCCTCCATTCTTCCCAGGCTGTCTTTACTGACACAAAGCAGAAGGGCTTTGTAAACCGAAAAGATGAATGGCTGTTCCGATCAAAGTTACCATCATCCTTTGTTCTAAGATTCACCGACTGGGATGTGAGCTATTTGCCTTCATTGCTCCTTTGCAAGACGGGCTGCCTACACGCACAGAAGACAGATGAAGAAGGTGGCCAACGACACACATTTTGGAAACACATGTGGGGGCCTCAGACCTAAGCCTGCTACGACTGATTAGGGACACACTAAATAGGAAAGGACTCAGTCCTTTCTGGATTTGTAAACTGGAGCCAAAATCCTGCCAGATTCTGTCATTATGTTACTGATCACAGAGTCAGGGGCTCGTGAGCCTCCTATACTCCTATACTCATAATGCTATCGCCATTATCATCACCTACTGATTTGTATTATTTGTATTATCTTAATTTTCCGATGAAAATTAAGAGAGACTAGAAAGTGCTTGGAATACATTGCTAAGCTGGAGTTAGCAGAGTTTTCTGTGTTTTACATACCGCGATGTCTATGCTATGTTCCGGCCTTGAGGCCCCTGTTGTCCTGACCACAACTCTTCAAAGCAGTAGTGTGTTCACTTGAATAACCCATCTAGGAACAGGGTAGCCCAGGGGCCATTTTAATCATCGTATTGCTGCTTACACCAGCCTAGGCTTCATTACATGGCCCTTTAGAGTGTGTGTGTGTGTGTGTGTGTGTGTGTAATATATATGTATATACACATAGGGTATGTATCATCTATACATTATTATAACGTGTGTAAATGTATAGCTATATGTAAATGTAGGAACTGTACATAAAATTTCATGTAAGCACATATAGAATATATGGGGTGGAGCATAAAAACGATGGAGGAGCTTGGCAACTAGAACAAAGGACTTAGAATCTGACGTTTGTCACCGATCTCATCTCCTTACCGTGGACTGGGTCCATGGACACTGCTCTGGCAAGTGAGCAGCTGCAGGGAAAGCCAAGTTCGGCCAGTGCTGGCTCGGCCACTGTGTTAGTCTGACTTTTCTAAAGGAACAGGACAGATAGTGTGAGTGTGCGCAGGCCCGGTGTGGGGCTGAAGACCGCACAGGTTCCTGGAGGGCTTCTGGTTCTCACTCAGTGTCCAAGCCTGGAAACACTGCTCCCACTACCAGCAAAGGAATCAGCAGCGGCAACAGGGTAAGTGAATTCTGTGTCCCGGCTCACAGGCCACAGGGCAGCCCTGCTGAGCTCTCCTGTCCTTCTGATTCTATCCTATGCATCAGCCAAGACTAGCACTGGTTGCCTTTCTCAGGATCTTCCTGAAGGCCAGAGGACAGAGTTGACTGATTGGCTTACATAATCAAAACTTGATAATAATAATAAAAAATGTGAAACTCTCTCTAGTCCTATATCATTCTCCACCCTTCCCCACTGCTCCCACCCCCACCCTTGTGGCCACCAGAGGGCACCACAGTGGGGGTTAAGGGGAGGACCTTAGGCCCAGTAAGCCTCAGCCCTAATGGACACTCCTGTCCATTCTGATTGGTGGACGCAGAGCTATACGTGTTATCAAATGTACTGTGAATCATCACCCCTGCTGGAAAGCCTCACAATATAACTGATGAGCTTTAAGAAGCTGAGATTTTCTGATAAGTCCCTTGAAATTCCTCATGAGGTATATTAGCCAACCCCAAACCAACAGGTGGAGTTTAACTAATCCTTCCTGGAGTTTCCAAGATAGACCTGAGCCAGGATAGAGTAATGTCATCTCAGCCAGTCAGGGCTGGCATTCAAAGTAACGTCACCTCAGACCAAGTTTCAATTTTCATATTAATGGGTCTTTATATTTTAACCACCTCTGGCATAAAACAGCTTTTGGGGAAAGGGACATTCCAATAAGTCTCAGAAAAGACAGTTTTTAATAAACATGCAGAATGTTTTCATTCAAAAGCAGGCTGCATTTGTAAATAGGCATTTTGAATGATGATGCTACCTGCGCCAACGATGGTTGCTTGGATGTTTTTTGTTTGTTTGTTTGTTTGTTTGTTTGTTTTTTGCTAGTCTGACTGAATTTCCTTCAGAACCTACACGGCTTTATTTCAACTACCTAAATAGTGCTGAATTTTGGCACTTTAAAGATGGATTTAGTCTTCTTAGAAAATCATTTGCAGTCATGTCTACAGAGTGAGATGGCTTTATCAAGCTGAGTGAAACATTCTTCAGTAATGATTTGTTGTTGTTAATGTCCCTTCTGTGGCAGAGGATAGAGTATGGAGGTCGGAGCAGCTTCTTATTATTTCTTAATAAGGCACGGATCTAGTCAGTGCCGCCCACATGCACATAGCGAGCCACCCACGAGGGCCCCTGGCAGCCACCAACGTCAAGAACTCTTCAGCGAAAGAGTCTTTCCTACCTCCTGAGATGGTCTTCTTGTCTTTGCCTGCTGACTCGCTAAGATGTAGATGATGGTTGCTTCGGGATTAATGAGGAATATTTAGCCTGTAGTGACTAGCCCCCAAGAAGAAAGAATGAATTTTGGAGTTAATTTTGGAGTCCATAGAAATGGGCACATGGATGCTAGATAAGGCAGTAATCAAGAAAACCTTCTCTGCCTGATGGCCCACACCTGTGATCCCAGCACTCGGGAGGCAGAGGCAGGCAGATGTCTGTGAGTTCAAGGCCAGCCTGGTCTACAAAGTGAGTCCAGGACAGCCAAGGCTACACAGAGAAACCCTATCTAGAAAAAAAAAATTACTGGCCTCAATATCTCATTCTACCCACGTCCATCTCCTGAGTGCTGGATCACAGGTGGGTGCTACAACACTTGACTAAAAGAGACCAACTTAATCATGAGATGAGGAAGTTGTAAAGAAAACCAGTACATCCTGGGAGTGTGATGTTTTGGGGAATTTGGTGATGGCTGACAGGACTTTGGAATAACATGACCCTATGTTCAGGTCCTGGTTTTTCTCTAAGTCCCTAAGTGAGTTACATGATGTTCCTGGAAGCAGCTAACTATCCACAAAGCGGAGATAATCACCTCTCTTATGAGCTATTGTGTGAACGACCTATTTCCTTATGTTAGGAAAATGCTTAGTGTCTACTACTAGGTTAGTAATACTGTCTTCAGAAATGAGTATGGATGTTAATTGGCTTTGCAGTCCACTTTTTAGCAAGACACAAGAGTTTAGGAAATGCTGTGCTTTGTACACTCAACATAGTAGATCACCACACAGGAAGTCATACACAAACAAATGCAGGAAGTCTAAAAATCTATGCAGTCTCGTTCAATAAAAACATTTCCAAAGTGTGACGAGCATGAGGAGACAAGGAAAGAAATTGTTTCCTGTGCAAATGCCTCTGCGGTCTTTCTTTGGTTTCCATGCTCTCTGGCCTCCCACAGCTCCTACTGCTGACTTTCCTGATGGCTCTGCCCTCCCCTGTCGCCAAACCTCTACCAGGTAGCCAGGTCTGACTGAAGGAGCCCAGCAGGACCCCTGCTGCCTGCAGCGTGTTCGGGCCTACAGGATGTTAACAGACCTACAGTGTGAATGCCTTCCCGCTGGGACCTTCGGCCCTCGGTGAAGACTTATGCAGCTGTGCACTGCCCTTCACTTCGCTATGGCAACTCCTTTATCTATGTATTTATGTATATGGGTACTCTGCATGTGCACCTCTGCAGACAGTGGTGAGCTGCCATGTGGGCGATGGGCATCGAACTCAGGACCTCAGAAGAGCCACTGAGCCATCTCTCCATCCCCAGGAACTTATTATCAAAGCATCCTCATTAGAGCCTCGGTTTCTGCACAGGTTGCATTACTCTCCTCATTACTGCAGCCCAGTACTGGACAAGAAACAACTTAACGGAGGAAGGGCTCATCTTGGCTTACTGTTTGAGAGGATACAGTCCATCCTGGCCAGGAAGGCATGGCAGCAGAAGCGTGTGGAAGCTGGTCACGCTGCATCTGTAGTTAGGAAGGAAAGACTAGAGAGGAAACAGGGCCTGACTGTAATGCTTTAACATCTGACCCAAGGAACTCTCTATTGAAGTTCTACCTCCCAAAATTCCCAAAGAGCATCACCGTTCCAAATGCTCAAACACACACATCTCACAGTCAAACCACAGGACACACAAATTTTAATTAGCTGCTACTTTGGACAGGAGCAATCCTGAGATCTACCCATAGGCCTCAGGCAGCATCTTCCCTTCCCACACCGCTAGGTATGGGGAATTGCAGCCACCAACAGACACTGCAAGCAATATGGACGGGAACTGGTCCTGCTCCAAATTTTCGTGTCTGCCGAGAACGGCTCTGGGTAAATTCTGTTGAATGGCCCTTCTGCCTTTATATCTCACAAGTCTATGATGGAAACAAGTCCCCCCCCCCTTTTTTTCTTTACATTTGTAGGACATGAACATTTCAAGTTGTCAAATGTGCTGGTTAGTTTTAACTGTCAACTTGACAGTTGACAACTTGACAACCTGGAATCATCTAGAAAGAGAGTCTAACTTGAGGACTTGTCGAGACCACGTTGGCCGGTGGGCATGTGCTGGGGGGTATGTTTGGATGACTAACCGAGGTGGAAAGAACCACCTTGTCTGTAGGGGTACTGTCTCGTGGGCTTCATCCTGAACTGTACAAGAGCAAAGGAAGCTAGTTGAGCATAAGCAAGCAGGCAGCACCCATACACACCCATACATGCGAGTTACTCTCAGTTCTTGTCCGTGAAGGGATGCCTCACCTTTCCCAAAAGGATGGCGGGTAACCACGAATTGTAAGCCAAACAACCCTTTTATCCCCTAAGCTGCTTTTGGTCAGGGAAATTATCATGATGGCAGAAATGAAACCAGGCCCCCAGAATCCATTGCACCATAGTCAGTTTCCTCGGCTGCTCCTTTTGTTAATGGGGATCAGACTGGAAATGGAGAAGCTGCGGCAGGAAGAGTGGAAGGTGCTGTGGGGGCTGACCACTTAGAGTGTTCAGTGTGTGTGTGTGTGAGAGAGAGAGATCGCTCTCAGCAGCTCTCTGTCCACAGGGCAGGCTGTGAGCTGTGGCAGGGCCTGGGGACAGTGCTGTTATGCCCGGTGATGAGTCAGGGATAGGAAATTCCCAGGCTGTGTCCGTGGCTTTTCTAGACTCTCTAGCTGCCCTAGTTTGCTTTCTGTTGATGTGATGCGCACCAAGCCCAAAAGCAACTTGCAGAAGAAAGAGATGACGTCACTCACAGATCATTCTCCATCACTGAGGGAAACCGAGGCAGGACCTCAGAGCAGAAAACTGAAGGCAAGAACTGAGGCAGAGACCATGGGAAAATGCTGCTTATTGGCTTGCTTCCCTGGTTTGCTCACACGCCTTTCACATACAGCTCTGGACCACCTGCCTAGGAAGGGTGCTGCCCACAGTGGGCTGGACCCTCCTACACCAACTAGCAATTAAGGAAATGCCTCACAGACATGGCCACAGGCCAGTCTGATCTGGGCAGTTTTTCACCTGAGGACCCTCCTCTGTGGTAACTACATTTCTGTCAAGCTAGCAGCCAGCACTAACAATGACAGTCACCTTGTTTGGCCTGGTTCTGTTCCTCCTCCTGCTTCTGCTTCTGAGTCTTCTTGTGCATGAAAAAGAAATGAGAAAAGTAGGCAAGCGAAGTATCATCTGTTTGTTATGAGGCTTTTTTTTTTTTTTTTTTTTTTTTTACAGAAGCTGTTTCTTAGGAGGCTGGGGAGATGGCTTAGAGGGTAAGAGAGTTTGCTATTCTTACATAGGGCCTGAGTTCTGTTCTTAATGCTCACCTCTCTCTTTCTCTCTCTCTCTCTCTCTGCCTGCCTCTGCCTGTCTGTCTGTCTGCCTCTCAGTCTTACACACACACACACAAACACCCTCAGCTGGGCAGCGGTGGTGAACACCTCTAACCCTAACACTTAAGAGGCAAAGGAAAGTGAGTTTCAGGACAGCCACAGCCAAACAGAGAAATCCTGTTTCAAAAAATCAAAAATAAATCTTTAAAATATTTTTGTTTTTACACCATTTTGGTCTTTACACCAACCTTATGTTGGTGTAAAGTTTCAACATGTATCTATCTATTCCTGGTGGTTGGGGTCTGGTTGGAATGTCTCCAGTTCCCTGGCCTCTTGTTCACATACCTGAAATAAAAGCTCTGCATACTGCCAAAATAATAGGAAACTTCATTCAAAACAAGAAATGAAGAGGAGAAGGAAAATATAATAACATCAACACTGACAGCTAGCCACATGAGGGAAGGCACCCGTTACTGTTCACGGCTTCCTTCTGTGGAGTTCAAGTGAAGGAAAAGTTTGATTGCTAAATCATGTACTGAGAATGGTTCTCTCTTTTGATTGACAGGCTGAGTTACACAGCTCTTTTCTATTGCCCACGCCCCTTCACATAATGTATCTAATTTTAATTATGTGCATACCCAATGAGACACAGGCATAAGCCGGTGAATGGGAGGTACTTCCTAAAAGTTTACCTGATTGATCATACACCCAAAACTAGTTCAGGCCAGATTGGCCTATTGTCCTCGCTTCCAGGATGTGTTTGAATATAAATAGGCATTAAGGAGGGGTTTCTTAGGGGAAGAGCTTTTTTCCAACGTTTAAAGCAGATGGTGTAGCTCTAGCAGGTGAGGGCCCCAGGGTGTTAACTAGTCACTGGGTACCTTGTTAGGAGTGGGTGCGCGCACAGGGCATGGGGAGAAGGGTCCAGGCTGCTGGCTGCTTTGGTGTTAAAGAGCTTTGGGAACGGCTGCAAGCCATGGAGCCCTTTGCTAAGCTACTCACATTCGGGAGGAAGTCCAGGCAGCCCATTATTCTATTTTAGAGATCCTTCCTCAGGAGTGTATTTGAACTCTGGTCAATTGACTGTGGGGTGCCCAGGCACAGTTGATGCATCTACAGCACAACTCCTGCACCCAGAGCTCAAAAACCATTGAGGAGAAGGAGGAGGCAGCAGTTGGTAAGGGCCAGGAAGCCTGCTGCAGGACGGTGCCTTCTGCATTAACAGGGGGCTGCGCCCATGGACTCTCAGCAGTGTGCTCACCTAAACTAGACTCTTATTTAAAGCGCTGTCTCCCCTTCTCCCTGTTCTTTCCCCTCTCTCTTTCCCTCCCCCTTCCTCCCTCCTTCCTTCCCTCCTTATCCTCCTCCATCCCTCACTGGGTCATCAATTGATGATTTCACTGGTTGAATAAAAGTTATGTATATATATCTAATTCTTTTTTCAATGTGGACTATCTGTTGTCTCCTCTCTGCTGACCTCTTTACCCCTGCCTGATAATTTCACAGCACATCATAAAGTCACAAACAGCCTCTGGCAGGCCCTGGTCCCCTCCAATATAACCCAGGCCACAGAGTTCTAGATATCAGCTGTGAGACTTTCCATTTACGTAGAAACGCATGGTTGAAAATGAAGGCCATTCAGTGCACAAAAAAAATGTTTTTCTCTGGATAATTGTAGAGCACAGGGCAGATTGATGTTTATCACCTAGGAGCCCTTCATAGTGGATCTTTTATGGATGGGACACAGTTTGGATAGATGGCTTTTGAAAGCCAGTGCCCACAAATGCATGATAAATCTACACACATTTGCTCCATTCTGCCATTGAACAAGTTTGTCTGAAAGCCACATAATCTCTGGGTTTTCTTCCTGAAAAGCTCTCTTCAGTTCTCTTCTGAGCCAGCTTATTTATTCTCTAAGTGAAAACGAGAAACGGAGCCTAGCATCCAAGGATCTGCTGAGTGTCTTCCCATTGTCTATTCACACCCTGAGGCTCTCAGGCACTAACCCAGCCCCACCAACAATCTTCCTGAAAAGCCTCATCAAGAAAGAACCATCTGGTAAGGTTCGACCGTGTCTGTTTGCAGTGAATATCTGTCATCAGTCTCCCAAACCTAAAGGAAAATACAGCAGAAAATCAATAACAAACAAATGTCGCAACTGTGTCTTCCGTGTCTTCTTGATGGCCCCCTTTCAAGTTGGAAGCCCCCAGTCCCTCTCTCCTCTGAGCTCAGTTCAAACTTACCTTATGGAAATTGGTCATTGGAAGCCGGTCTGTCTCAGCTCATGTGTCCCAGCCACTGGACACACGGGGGAATTCTGTTGTGTCGGCCCCTGCCTCCCAGGAAGAGACTCCTCCGTGCCTGAACACAAGACAGTGAGATAGGCATCCATCCCTTGCAACAATGTACCTAAGTGAGCCACGTTCCTGTCAAACAAACATGACGGACAAACGCTGCTCCCATACTGCTGACACTTAGCCTGCAGATGCCTAGCACTCTGAGCTCGGGCTGGGTGTTGAATCTACTTCCGGGCTGCTTCCTCGCACAGTCTACTGTGCAGATGCTGACCGAGCAAGCTGGCCGAGCAAGCTGGCCGAGCAAGCTGGCCGAGCAGTACCAGAAGACCCACTTGGGAGGTTGTCATAAATGCAGCCTTTCCTCACCTACCGAATCAGCATTTGCTTTTTTTTTTTTTTTTTGTGGGGGGGGGGCATATGTTCATTGTACATAAGTCCTGGGGAATTATTTATTTATGTACTTTGTGGGGGAGGGGATATATGTATGTGTTTGTCTGGGAGTGCACATATGTGTGCTAATAAACACATGTGCATGTGTGTGGAGACCAGAGGTTGACATAGAGTATCCTTCTCTACCTCTTCCCGCCTTAGTGTTTTTCTTTTTGTTTGTTTATTTGTTTGTTTTTTGAGACAGGGTTTCTCTGTGTACCCTGGCTGTCTTGGAGCTCACTCTGTAGACCAGGCTGGCCTTGAACTCAGAGATCCACCAGCCTTTGCCTCCTGGGACTAAAGGCATGCATCACCACATCCAGGTGGTTTGGTTTTTTTAATTGCATTATTTATTTTGTATGTGTGTGGCACAGCACCAGTGCGCTCACGAGAACCTTGCAGGAACTGGTTCTTTCCACCGTGCGGATCTTAGGGATTTAACCAGGGTGCTGGGCTGTTGGCAAGTGCCTTAGTTTTTGAGACAGGGTGTCTCACTGAAGCTGCCAGTCACATGCTGGGCTGGTGGGTCACTGAGCCCCAGGCTTACCGGGTATACACATGGGCATCATTCACTGGTCCAGGACTGAGGAGAAAGGAGGAAACTAGCTGAGCACATGCATCCATCACTCTCTGCATCTTGATATGGGATGAAATGTGAGTAGCGCCTGTCTCCATGACTGCGCTGCTGTGACGCCTATACCCCGACCTATGAACCAAAATAAATCCTTTCTCCTTCCAGTTGTTTTTGCCAGGATATTTATTTACAGCGAGGAAAGGCAGCTGAAACTCATGTCTTACTATTCCTAACTGTTTACCTGAAGGACTCTTAGCAAATCACAGAGCAGCTGTCATTCTAAGAGACCCTTATTGGTTTGTGCGAATGTTGCTGTACGGGAATTACACAAGGCAATTGCTGTCTCCCTGATCTCTAATCCCCAGGGGAGCCCAAACTAGCAATGCTAGGTTAACTAACTCTCCAAGGGTGGAGCCTGGAAATCTCTTGCTTTAGTTTCTTTCCCATTGTGCCAATAAAATACCCCGAAAAAGAAATTAAAGGGAGAATAGGTTTATGTGGGCTCACTGTTTGATGGTACGTAGTAAGTGGAATATAGCTCGTTGTGGCAGGAAAGCTTTCCTCACAGCGGGAACCTGTGAGGCAGCTAGACACAATCCACTCGTGAGTGCAAGGTGACAGTGATGAGTGCGGATACTCACTTTTCTGCACTGACACAATCCAGCCTCCCAGCCAGGAGGTGGCATTACCCACAGTGGGCATCTCTTCCTGCATCCATTAGTGCTATCGAGATAATTCCCCGAAAGCATGAGACCCATCCCCAGGGGATTCTAGAGTCTCTTAAGTTGACCCCCAACCCCCAACACTTAGCATCACATCCCAGTCTACAGCAAGCTCCCCAGGTGCCTTATGCTCTGCCAGGCAGGCAGCAGAGCTCACCAAGGTTCCCTCGAGAACAAGCACCCCCTAGGGACAGAACAATAAGAAAATTCCCAGGCCACCTGTTGCTGTTAAATTAAAGGGAGGGTCTGATAATGTTTATGATTAACCCTATAATTATTACAGCTGTGTTACCTAACCCATGATCGCAATCCATAAAAGACACAGACAGCTGATAGATTTTAGAATAGCCTAATATCACCTGGGGTGTGGCAGGCACTACCTCCTAAGCTATCTCTACCCCCGAAACCCCATCCCACACCATCTGCTCTAATAATTTCTGTCCGGGATACCTCCCACCCGTAACTCCATAAATTCTGGCTTATTCTTTCTTCTGGACAGTTTTTTTTTTTTTTTCCATCCACACCATCTGGCCATGTGTTCCTCTCCATGCTAACCTGTCACGGCTAACTCTTCCTTCATGCTCCAGAACCTGTCTCCTTCTCCCATGCTCCTTCTGTTCCCAAAGCCCATGAACCTCAGCTATGCCTACCTTCCTGCCAAGGTATTGGCTTTTTATTGGTCAAATAGGAATAATTTCTTAGGCAAGGTTTACACAACTAGGACAGGTATATAGGAGAATGTGCTCATCTGGGCAGTGACCAGATCTTGGGTGTCAGTAATTAGCATCAGAATACATAGCACCAGACCATCCCCCAACACCATCCCCCAGAGACTGTTTCATTAGACTGCAGTGGGATGTGAGGACATGCACCTTCTTCTTGACCTGTACACAGAAATCAGTGTTCACTGGGAAATTCTGGGGACATCAGAGCTATAGGAATGGATCTCGTCTTGAGCAACAGAGATATCTGGAAAGGACTGATCCCCGGACTATGAGAAGATGAAGAAAAACCGCTCAAAGAGAAGCAAAAGGAAGCTTTGATTCCCAGCTTCCTGCAGCAAGGAAGCCAGCCTGCAGCAAAGGCAGCCTATGGGATTGCAAAAGCTTTGCAAGGAGTAAAGGGAAGGGCACAGAGATGCCTTGACTGAGGCTTACTGTCATGAGGATGCTACAGATAATGTAACTAAGCATAGGACATCATTTGTCATTGGTTAGGGGAGTGGAATTGGCTCTCTTCAGTTGGTCCTAAGTTGGGAGGACAGGAAAAATATTATTTCATCAAGTTCAGGACATTTTGCGTTGATTGATGAGAAGATTGTAACTGAGTAGGCTCTCTTCCCCCTTCTTGTCCCTCTCTTTGTGTGTGTGTGTGTGTGTGTGTGTGTGTGTGTGTGTTTGTGGTGTCACATATATGTGTGCCAGGTATGTACATGCCACTTGGATATGACGGTGAGAGGACAACTTTCAGGCATGGGTTTTTCTCCCTCCATCTGTCACAGCAGGTCACTCCCTGCTGTTTCTGTTCTGTGTACTCAGGGCAGCTGGCCTGTGAGCACCAAGATGATCCTCCTGTCTGTTTCTTGTCTCACTGCAGGAGTGTTGGAGTTACAGACGTGCAGCACAGCATCAGGCTTATGGGGCCTGGAAACCAGACTCCTTTTCTCTGGCTTGTGAAGCCAGCACTTTGCCAAGCTGTTCTTTTTCTTGGCTCACAACTTCTACTTTTTAATGTAAGGCCATTGTGAGTTTTTACATTTCGGTTGTCAATGCCCACCCAAGACCTGCTAAATAAAATCATGAAACCTATGTACCAATATTTTAACAAAGCCTGCATGTTCTCAAGTTTGTGAGTCACCCCTCCCAAAACATGCTGCTTCTCTCTGTCTTAACACAGTTTCATACGGAGTTCAGAGGCTCAGCCTCAAGTCTGACTCCTCTCAGTTTTGAAGCAAGAACATTATAGTCATGGGGCTTCTTTGCAGTGTTTTTATAATGTCCACACACATTCTCTCTGTCATTAGCTCTGCCCAGAGGCCAGTGTGTTAGAAAGTTTACTTCAAGATGAAGCAAAGGAAATGTATTGAAATATACATCCGACGCAATTTGGTATTTTGGGTAAAGGCCAGACTATAGTGGCCAGGTTCTTCTCCAGATGCCAGAGTCTCCTACATAATATCTGCAGTTTGATAGGCCTTCCTGAGAAGACACATCCCAGAATTGTCTGTAGTTTTAAAAAGCTCCAGGAAGAGCTACTCCTCTATACTTCTTGTTGAGAGTCATTGATGTAGACACTGCTATAATTCAGGGACTGCAAACTCCAATGCCTACATAGGCCTGTGAAGACAACATAAATTAGCAGGTAGCTGGGTACCTCACGCTGTCTTCTTTCATCAAAGACCCACATTGGTTAGCACATTGAACAAATGGATGTGATTTTATTTTCACAAATAAACATAGTTTCTCATTTATTGTGGAGTGAAAGGAGTGATCAATTTGTCCTTCCTTTTTTTGTGGGGAGGGGGTATTTCACTGATACTAAATACCAGCATCTTATGTGACCAAAGTGGAGATGGAATTTGATGTCAAAATAAGAGCTGTGGACAATGAGCCTGCATCAGGGTGAAGGGCAGGCAAACAGCACTCAGCTCCAGGCCGATGGAGGCTGAAGTTCTGATTTTCTAAAATTTAGGAATTGGTTGATCTTTAAATCTTTAAGTTTGGACTTTTTTTTAAAAGTATCTTATAGTATGATGGGTTACACACATACACACACACATACACACATACACAAATATTATATGTGTGTATGTGTGTGTGTGTGTATGTGTGTGGATAGCCTAGAATTCAGTCACTGCTAAAGGCACCAGAATGTTTTCAAACACACATACACACACACAGAGCAGGATTATTATATCCACCCACGTAATCCCCGTTTCCAACCCATAGTCCATCATTCTGTTGATTGAATTTGACCTTACATAAATGACATCTGAAAGTAAACACCCAGGGCGCATGTTTAGATCCCAGCAATGATGTGACAAGTTGGCTGTGGCCACATGAGTGCCTAAAATTCCAGCGCTTTACGGTACATACATGGGGGACTCTGAGGTCCTGCTGGCCTCCAGCCTAGATCAAGCTTCAAGGAGAGATTTGGTGGAGAGAACATAGATGCAGAATGGGAGAGCAGGGCATCTGAAGTTCTCCTCTGCTTTCTGTTCACACGTGCTCAGGCGCACACACACACACACACACACACACACACACACACACACACACTATATATACATCCGAGTCAGAAGGGGAAGGATGAGGGAGGAAGGGAAGGGGGAGGGAAGAAAGTAGAAGGGAAGGAGGAAGTGAGAGAGACAATGGGCAAGATCTACTAGTAGCTTTTCAATGATGGTGAACTCCATTGCTCTCTCTTCCCTTTCCTCCCTTTAACTCATAAAACCCAGCTAAGAAGGGAAAGTGTAAGCGAGGAGATGGCTGATCCTCGTCAGCCCCCACTGAAGAAGCTGTTTGTTTCCCATGTTTAGCTTAGAATGGAGACTGAGTCAGCATTGCCTTCTTTCTTTCTGGGTTAAAGGGGAAAAAAAAAATTAAAAACTCTTGCATTTTTAGTTTTCCAAATGTTTTCAACTTTATTTAGAATCTGTTCACTCGTATCTGGGTCAGGATTAGGAGAGAGGATTGGTTTGAGACTCAAAAAAGTAAAGGTATAAATATTTCAAAATATTGTCACGAAATTTTCCTACAAGATCTGTTAAAATAGGTGAAGCTTATTTCTTACTGTTCTGTGTGTGCAGCCGTGTTTACACATCCAGGTGTGTCCTGTTGCACATGTATGCTTGTGAGTAGAAGCCAGAGGACAACTGTGGTGGCTTGAACCGGAATGGGTGTGTTTGAATGCTTGGCCACAGGGCGCCGCACTACTAGGAGGTGTGGCCTTGCTGGGGTAGGTGTGGCCTTTGCTGGGGTAGGTGTGGCCTTGCTGGGGTAGGCGTGGCCTTGCTGGGGTAGGCGTGGCCTCGTTGGAGGATGGAAGTCACTGTTGGGGTTCGCTTGCACTAAGCTCACGTTATGTCAGATGGGGCACAGTCCCCTTCTGCTGCCAGCAGACCAAGATACAGAACTCCCAGCTTCTCAGCACCATGTCTGCCTGCACACTGCCAAGCTTCCCACCGTAACAATAGTGACTAAACCTCTGAACCAACCAAATGTTTTATTTAAGCTGTGGCCATGGTGTCTCTTCACGGCAACGAAACCCTAACTAAGGCAGCCGCCTGGGGTGTCACCCCCACTTTTTGAGGCAGGCTCTCTCATTGACTTGGAAGTCAGTAATTGCAGTAAATTGGCTGGCCAGTAAACCCAGGGATCACCCTGCCTCCGCCTACCCAGTGCTGTGATAAAACGCTCACACCACCGTGTTCAGGGCATTTTTACACAGGTGTTTGGGACTGAACTGGGATCCCCATGCTTGTAAGGCACTTTACCTACTAAATATCTTAAATATTTTAAAATTAATGAGAATCAAGTAAAGCAGGGTGGAAAAGGCAGAGGTTGTGCCTTGATAAGCTTAGTATTTTTAAGCAAAATTGATATTGTTTGTAAAATGGTTGATTTGCCCAAGCAAAATGTTTGCAAATAATTTTTAAAAAAATCATTGATTCAGATCTGAATAATATTTTCAATTAAGTCGGGTTTCCAGTTCCTATTAGTGGAATATAAATGGGAACTTCTAATGACTACAGAAATTTTGTTGTTGATAAATTTATTTTATTGCTTCAAATTTATTTTAATTGTTAGTAATGTCACACATGTAAACAATGTATTGTGATACTATTTACCCCATCACTGTATTTACACTTTTCCCACTCTTGCTGACCCCATTTCCTTTCTCAACAATTCCCGCTCCTATTTTCACGTCCCTTTTTTGGGTGCGGGTCTTATGCAGATAAGCACAGACGTGGTGTTTTCATGGTCACGTAGACATCTCGTTTCCAGAAGACCCGCCTCCATGTATCAATAACTATATGTGTGCATGTATACGTGTGTATATGTAAAGAGAGAAAAACAGACACACAGAGACAGAGGGAGGGAGAGAGAGAGAGAGCTGTTTCTTCGTCTTCACAGAGAATAACTCCCTGTGAACATCTGCGGATACCCAAGTCCTCTACATACTACGGTAACTGCTTACGTATATATGTGTATAAATACATGTTATACAAACTCAAATATAAGCTGTGTTATCAGTTATCAACGTACTATCAACAGCCACTAAGTTCAGGAAGAGTTTTATCCTGAAGGAGTAGTATATACTCTAAAGGGATGCCCAACTACCAGCCCACCTGGCGCACTCCTAGACTTGATTCACTGTGATTTTGGTTGACTTCCCTATGACTGTTCTATCCTTTCAGTCTTTGCCTCTCATCCCAGGTCTGATGGCTTTGAGAGCTTTAGGCTTGATTCTAGGCATCCCTCTGTCCTCATTCCTATGTAAAGGTTTTTCCTGAGGTCACCTCTTTGCTAACAGGGACATTAGACTCACAACATATTGTAGTTTTAAATATTACAAATAACGTGATAAAATGCCATATGTTATGAACTATTGTAAACTGCCATGTGCTGTGAACTGGCTATTTTTCTCATTGATGTGACTGACAAGAAGCAGCTTCACAGAGGCATATTTTGGCTCCTAGTTTGAGAGTACAATCCATCACGGTGAGGAAGGCATGGCAGGCAGAACCTTAGGCACTACAGCTGAAGCTAGAAAGTAGAGAGAGATAAATGCTGGTTGGTACTCAGCTCACTCTCCTTTTTGCATTCAGTCCAGAATCTCAACCCACAGAAAAATGCCACCCAAACTCTCAGTTTCCCCTCTGGAAACTCCCCCATAAGCATGCTTGGTTTTGTGTCTCCTATGTGATTCTAAATCTCCTCAATGTACCAATTAAACTAATCATTATAGACCATTGATGGTCATAAGATTCCATCTGTAAACAAACTTTCTCGCAGTAATTTGAAAATGGACTTGAAATATATACTTTGGTTCTTTGCTCTTGGTTGTAAACATGGAGAAAAGAAAGCAAGCTTTACTCCCCAAATCTCATTTTACTTCATGTGAAATCCCAATTCTGTAAGCTGTGACTCCAGGAAGCCTTTCCAATGACACAGGGAAACAGAATGCAGGAACAGTACAAAAAAAGCAATGTGTTCTCCTATGCTCTTTTGTTCAGTAGAAAGCATTTATCAAAACAAAACAATTAACAAACAAAAACCTGCTTAAATTACTGCTGTTTATTTTTTAGGTTCTGTCTTATCTCTGTCCTCTGCATTTGTCTTCTCCTTGGAAGGGCCCAGTGGGTGGCATCCTTATGTCATGGTTGCTTGTGACAAGAATTCTGTCCAGCCATGTTTCCTCAGAATTTCAAGTATCAAACCTTGTCCTCTTTCTACCATACAATGGTAGAAAGGAAATTCTAAAAAGAATGCCAGTCAACACAGTGATTACAAGGCCTTTATGCCTGAATGAGTACAAAGATGTTCTCCGTTTTTCCTTTTTGTAACTGTTCATTCTTTATGTATTGAACAAGCTACCAGCTATCCCCTAGATTGAACATTCACACTCAGTGGACTTATCCAGTGTCACTAAAGGGCACCACACTTTTTCACCTCCTTAACATCTTTCCTGGAACCATAACTTCTATAGCAATCCACATATTCTGCCTTTCTTGATGCAGCCACAGCAAAACTACAGAATGCTGTAATCTACACAGACATGATAAATTATCTAACAGCATGAATCCACAGATACTTGGCCAAGCCCCACATGGAAGGATTATCCAAAGTACTGGAAGCCATGCTAATAAATGCCCTGCACACCAACTTCCTACACAACTGATGGAGAAATTAATGGCATTCCAGCCCCTCCATGGGATTCTAATTCTAGCCAAGGCATCCTTGCTTTAATGGAGTTCAAGACCAGCTGAAGAAATATTCTCCTGCAATTCAAGTGTGGTATGTGCATGCTGGTCCTTTAGCCTGTCTCACATTACAGCAGGTTCAGGAGCTTCCCAGGGTAGCCTTAAACTTTTGCCAATCCTCCTGCCTCAGCCTTCGTGATACTAGAATTACAGGGATGAGGCAACCACCGCAGCTCTATGGAGCTTTCTCTTGTCTCATCCTTCTCTGCTTTATTGTCACTATTGTCATCTCAAGTTAACCATATCTTGCCATTTGTCTCTTATTATCTCTAGAGCATAAGACACTCAATAAGTGTCAGTGTATTGAATAACCATAACTAAAGAAAACGTTGCCCAACATCCCACTGACCACTGCTGGAAAAAATCTAAGCAAACAAAGCATTGTAGAGCATTTCCCAAAGGACAGAGTCTAGTTGTAACTTCCAACCAACTGTTTGCTCACTTCATGCATTCCATTTTCACAGTTTCCCAAACTGCCATCCATACCCCACCCCTGGTACCCACCACACTTACCCACATAGGGTGTTGAGACACTGGTGGAACATGCTGGAATGTTTAATAATCTGAAAATGAGGAAATTGCATCCCAGAATCAGATAAATAAATTGAGCTCTCATCAACACATCTTCCCCCAAATACTCCCCCAGGGGGTGGCTCTCTGGTATTTGTCACAAACAGAATAGAGGTCATTAAGTCTTGGCAAAGCCTAACAACATATCTAATTATAGGTTTGAAATCACAGAGCCAGGCAGCAGCTATGGGGCATGCTGAGTTTAGTTACTTCTGAACACACTTTATTGCCTTGCTTGGATAAATCCTTCCTGGTACTTAAAAAGAAGTGGTGATTTTTCCCCCATCAACTCCAAAGGGGCAGCTATTAGGATGGCATCTTCGGGCATAAATGAAAGTTGTTTTTATTTTTTGACTTTTCTAAGTGTACTTTAACACAATCAAATGAAAGTGCAGTCCTTACCAGCAGGCAAAACTAACCCTAAGGTCATCCAGAGAAAGAAACTGACAATCTAGATTTATTTGATAATCTTGTCCCCTCTTCAAGCTCCTACCAGCCACAGGGAGTTGACAACCCTTCTTTAAATTACTGAGGGAAATGGGTAGTTTGGTCAGCAGAAAAAGAACAAAATTGTGGCTGTGTTTTTGGCTGGCACTTTATTTGGTGGGGGAGAGAGAAATAAATATTCTTTTTTAAATAGTGTTGAGTGTGAAAGTCTTAAAATATTCCTCTTGCAATAATAATAAGATTCTATCTTAGTTAGCTTTAAGTGTCATCACAGCCCAGAGTCACCTAAGAAGGGAGCCACAATTAAGAGACTGTGCAAATAATATTGGCCTGTGGGCATGTCTGTGGGGGATTGCCTTGATTGATGTGGGAGTGCCCAGTCTACCGTGGGCAACACCATTCCCTGGGCAGGTGGTGCTGGGCAGTATAAGCAAGTCAGCTAACCATGAGCTAGGGCAAGTTAGCAGACAATGTTGCTCCTGGTTTCTGCCTCAAGTTTCTGCTTGCGTTCTGAGCTGACTTCCCTCAGTTATAGACTGCAACCTGCAAGTGTTTGATCTCAGCACTAGAAAGGAAACTAGAACAGATTTTCAAACCCTAGTGAAGAACCTTGTCTCTCTTTTGTAGTGAAATAAGATTTTGCCATTTAGAAATGCTTGATTGATATAAAAATTGAATTCACAAACTGGGGAGAATGAATGAAAACAGGGTATAGTAACATAGATATATAAAGATTCCATGATGAAACCTGTTACTTTGTATGTTGATTGAAAACATTAATTTAAAAATAAATAAAAGTACACAATTCACATTTTTAAATGTAAGACTGGAATGCAGACTACTGAAGAGACAAATATTTGAAGCACATTTTCAAGATAAAAATTATCATCAGAAGGACTTTTATTAACTTGCAAAAGAAATCATTTCATAGCCTTTCTTCTCTCCTCAGGGCTCTGCTTTAGGTTGGCGACTGGGTGCCTCAGTCTCCCTCAGCTCACTGACAGTCCCTCCTTGGAACTCTGAAGAGCTGGTCTGGTGGTGTACTGCTCTAACCCAACTGTGGGGAGGCAGATCTTGTGGGTTGGAGACCAGCCTGGTCTACACAGCTAGTTCCAGGCCAACCATAGTTACGTAGTGGGAACTTGTCTCAAAAAAAGGAAAGAAAAACAAACACCCAAAAAACAAACAAACAAACAAAAAACCCTTAAAATATAAATTAATTGGGAAGACTTGTCAACTTTATAAAAATAAATCTTGAGTCAGTGTGAGAGCTCTGATATTAGAAACAAACAAATAAACAAAAGCCTGACATCATGTTCAATCTCCAGAACTCACGTGAAGGAGGAAGACGAGAACTGACTCCTAATAGTTGTCGTCTGCTTTCCAAATGTGTATAATGATACAGACACCCACACAGACACCTCCACAGATACACACACAAACCAAATTTAAATCTTAAAAACATCTTGACTATATCTGATCGAAGTCAATGCACAGGTATGTATATTAAAGAATACATCCAGCCTAACCTTCACTTTACTAATCTTCATCCTCCTTGATTGACATTTTTGGTCCACCTGTGCTCAGGGTGTATTCCCTGTGCTTTGTACAGGTTCAGGCACATAAACGATCTGATAAATATTAAGTGTAAAGGGAGTCTTTAGACAAGATCATTGCAAGGACAGTCGAGAATGAGACAGTTAATGTGAATTGTCAGTTTGAACCACCATGGAAATACTCCTCTGGGTGTGTCAATGAGGGCCTTTCCAGGGAAAAGCTAATGAAGGAAGACTTTCCTGGATAAGGCTGATGCCATCACATAGGCAGGCGTGGGGAGGCAGACCAACTAGAAGTGGACAAGAGAGCTGAGCAGAAGGACTCATCTCCCGGCTTCATGGTTGCTGTCTCATACTCTACTGCTCCAGCTAATGCCACTCAAGCTATCATACTTCCCCACCATACATACATATGTGCATGCATACATACACACATACATACACACATACATACATACAAAGGCCAGAATAAAACCCTCCCTTTGTAATTCCTTTTTTTTTTTTTTTTGGTCAGATATTTTGTCTAAGCAGCAAGAATAATAACTAATACAAACAACAACCAACTTTAGGATCTTAAGTGACATCAGGTCATCTCTGCATGTCCTATTAAAACAGTTATCACAGGCACAAAAAGTCAAAACTATTTTGTAAACATAAAGAAGATGGGGTTTTTTTTTGGGGGGGTGTTGTTTTGTTTTTTGTTTTTTTGCTGTAGTCAGAGGGTTGAAGACAAGATGAGGACAGGACATCATGTTGAGACATTGTTATCAGAAGCCTTATTTTTTATTTGTTTGTTGTTGTGCGTTTAGCCAGGCTTTTCCTGTGGTGGCCTGGGACCTGCAGATGTCCTTCTGCCTCAGCCTCCTGGGTGCTGAGATTACAGACATGTGCCAGCCATGCTCACCTTCTGTTTTCTCTCCATCTTTTCAGCCTTGTTTCTTGTGTGATGGCCTTGTGCTCCTTAGGGCGCTCTGCTATGTCCTGTGACTTTCCAGCTAGCATGTCAGGAAACAAAGACACATCACTGGTAAAGCCTTCCTCCTCCCCAGACTCCTGAGACTGGAAGGTGAGACGCTCTGAGGTTCCTTCCTGGATCACGCTCACAGTGTTGCAAAAGATGGGAAAGCCATCCCTCACCACCTGGGCCAATACCCAACAGCCATTAGGAGACAGCAGAAGGCAAAAAGTAAGATGTTTGTGAAATAATTTTCTTCATATTTGCTTTAATTCTGTTTTTTTTTTCTTTTGTATAGGGTGTGATTGTTGGTGCTCATGTGCCATGGTGCATTTGTGGGAGGTCAGTGGACAATTCCAAGGAGTTGGTTCTCACCTTCCACTCTTTGAGGGGGTCTTGTTTCTGTTGGGCACTGTACCTTAGGCTAGCTGGTCCTCCACCTTCCAGGAGAAAAGCTTACATCTCCATCTCCCATCTTGCTGCCTCGGTGCTGGGATTACAGGTACCTGTCTCAGGACTGAGCTTTTTAGGTGGATTTATGGGCTTTGAATTGAGGCTTTTGCCCACTGAGACATCATTCTGACCATCTTTCCTGAGTTTTCAGTGTCATCTAATCTCAGTTAGAATATAGTTGCATGGCATCAGCCTATACTGTAGAGCCTGCAGACAGCTTGCTGAAACCTCAACTCTGTATTTTCTTTAGCCATGAACTTCTGCTACTTTTCAGCTCAACTCACGTAGCCTCTCTTTGTCTCTTTGTATCAGGGGTCAAGTGGAAAATCCACTGGACTCCATCCAGACAGTTTGTGGAAAGTCAGAGGGATAGATGGCTCTGACAAATGCTGTCTGATAGTCCATTTTTTTAATCAAAAGAGCAATTTTCTCCTCTTAAAGGAGGGTTCTTCACATCAGGTACTTGCCTGCGAGGCGCTTGCTGATTAATTACTTACATTTACATAACATCAATCCCTTTGTAGCCATTTAGCCGGCTTCCAGTTGGTTTAAGCTTTCTCTTTCCTTAGCAAAACATCCATGCTCTTAAGTGAACCAGCACAGCTGGTGCAGCACAGATTCTGAACTCAGATCTAAACAGAACAGCACCGAATGCTGAAGCAAAGCTGCAGGTCAAAGTTCCTTTCTCTTCAAAGCTTATTTCTCTTGTGTATAGGGAAGGTAGCTGAATGCCCAGTCTGGTGGACACACTGTTTTCAGTTATACGAATAGAAAACTGTGTCTCCTTCTGTCTTAAATTCTCTTCTCCCAATTCTTTCCAGCATCCTATTCATCCATCTACGTTCAGCTGTTACAGTGCCTCTTTGTGAAGCTCTCCCAGAGTCCTCTCCGTAGCAGGCTTCTTGCGGTCTAAGTCTACATCTCCAGGTAGGATTGCTGCTTGGGATTTCATTCATTCATGCGTTTGCTCATTTATCAGACATTCATAGCTTTCTTTCTGTTGCTAACTTCATTCATTACTTTCCTCATCACTGAGACCAAATAGCTGACAAAAAGCCACAGGGGGAAAGGGATTTATTTTGGCTCATGATTAAAGAGGTGTTCTAGCTTCCTTCTGTTGCAGTGATAAAATGCTCTGACCAAAAGCACCTCAGGGGAGGGGAGGGTTGGTTTCTGTCTTTACACTTCCAGGTCACCATCCCGCTGGCTGGATCCAGGCGTGCACCAAGGGGAGCCCAGACTAGATTGTGCTCGCATTCTCTCCTTTTCTCAGTCTTTGTCATTTCCCTTCTCTGTACTGAAAGACCTGCCCAAGCTGCATTTCCTTGTCCTGGATCTTAGATTGCTAAATAAAACGGTTACTTCCAGAGATAATGGATACACTGTAAACCAGGCCTAGACTCCTGGTTTTGGAAGAGGATGTTGCCTTTGCTAATGGGTATTTCTGAGCACTTGGAGCACTTTGAAGCAACAGTTCCCAATCCAGGAGTCAAAGGTGGCTTATATTCCTTGGTGTTGAGAAACCAAAAGATTAAAAATTAGCCGCTATTATTAATTAAGGCCTGAACTAGGTGGGTGGAGAAATTCAGTAATGCCCTGAGGGGAAGGACCGCCTTACTGCATTCTTTTCCCACCCACAAGAGATACAGTTGCTAGGAAACTGGCCCATCCCCCTAGGGAGGGACACCAGGTCATTATGGTCTGGGAACCTTCCTATAGCCAATTGATTCAAAATGTAGCATCCTGACCAATAGATGCTTGCTAGACAGGAATCACCCCTGCCTTGGGCATGCTGGGGTGGACCAGAGTCTATATATCACCCAACTAACCTGAGCACAGCGCACTCAGCTCCCACCGATTCGGCGGTGGGTGTTGTGGGCCCAAGCTGCAGCTTGTAATTTACAATGAAAAGACCCTCCTCATGTGTTTTGCAACAGAGTCAATTCCTGTAGATCTTTTGGGGACTCTCGAACTGGGTGTAACAGTGTCAGGCACTGGCTTGAATAAAATCAGCCACAACCTTAACACTAAAGCAATCTTAAAGTGGCACCTTGCTGAAAGTGTCCCCTGCTGGCATGATCGGGATCCTCTGTGCTGCTCTGTGGTTCCTTTGCCCATCTAAACCATGAGTGAGCCCAGGTTTGCAGTTCCTCACAGGCCAGCTAAGTCCAGGCGTCTTGCTGGACCTCTATCCCTAGAGGACAGTTGGTTAGGCAGGGTGGTTAGAACGCTTTGCTGGCCTGAATTTGTATTCATAAAGCAGCATTTTTTCTGGGACACTTGGGAGAGAAGCCACCTAAGTAGGATAAACCATGCAAGCATATGCAGAATGGCCTGGGCATGAGTTGCCATCAGTGATGTCTCCCTGGGCCAGGTTAAGCCGTGGAGTGTTGATGATTGACAGTCTATGGTAACCTTGCTCCGTCCACAAGGTCACTCCATGCCTCAAATCTACAGTGCATTCATTTGTAGATGCACAGTATAGCGCAGTGCCCTCAAGCGAGTAGTTAGGCTTCCCTGAGTGGAGCTGCCAAGCCCTTACTAAACATCATCCATACAGGAGGATGTACTGTTCAGAAATGAACAGCAAATGCTGGACACAGAGACAGAGTTAAGCTGTGTGGTGACTTAGAAACGCACAGGACACCAGCCTCATAAAGGCCCATAAACATTCTCACAGCTGATTGATGACACATGCACTTTGCTAGGTAGCATCCTTGAACCATGGCGGATTGCCTTCTGTCTTCATGAGCTACAAGCCTACAGAATCATTGAATAAGGTCTCCAAACTTAGCTCTGTATAACAGGACGAAGGCGTTGAAAGGCAGATAATGGAGAACTCCTACTGTGAGTTCAGGATGATTTTTCTTATGTTTTGGTCTGGGTCCTCCTACCATGTTGAGGACAGTCCTTAGAGTGTCAAGACACCCTTGGGCTTCAACAGACCATGAACTTCAACAGACATGCTTCTGTTGTATATGTTGTGCACTGATCCATATCAGCCCCATCATTCTTTCCGGAGAGGAGGCCAAGTTTCTTCCTCTCAGGGAGAAATGTTCCCTAGAGTAGGGAAAATATTCATGATGCAAATTTATGATATAAGATCCTTCACATGGTACAAAAAGAATGACCAGGTAGTCAGATTACTGTAATACTGTTCTGCCCAGTTCACAAATCCCAAAAGACCAGGAATAACTAGACTCTGCTGTAAGTGCATGAGGTTCTTTCTATTACAAATTACAAGCTGCAGCTTGGGCCCACACACCCCCACCATCACCGAAGTGGTGGGAGCTGAGAGCCCTGTGCCCAGGCTAGTTGGGTGATTTAAAGATTCTGGTCCCTCCCAGCATGCCCAAGGCAGGGGCAATTCCTGCCTGGCAAGCATCTATTGGTCAAAATGCTACATTTTGAATTGATTGGCTATAGGAAGGTCCCCAGACCATTAATGATCTGGTGTCCCTCCCTAGGGGGATGGGCCAGTTTCCTAGCAACTGTACCTCTAGTGGGTGGGGAAAGAATGCAGTAAGGCGGTTCTTCCTCTCAGTCATTACTGGACTTCTCCACCCAGCTAGCCTTAGTTCAGGCCTTAAACTTTAATAATAACTGCTGGTTTTTAATCTTTTGGTCTCTCAATACTAGTGAACTCAAAACTTCAAACAACATAGCTGTATTATTTCATGGTCATAAGAGTGCTCTAGAGAGTCACAGTGCTTCAGTCATAGAGCATTTGCTGTGGTTGGATGTGCTTGCATGCTCGTTCCCTAGCTGGCAGTGCCTTTTGGCAAATGTGTGGAGCCTTTAGGAGGTGGAGCCTCACTGTAGGAAATGGGATACAGGGATGGGAGGGGGACTTGAGGCTTTAGAGCCTGACCCTATGCCCTGTTCACTTTCTGCTTCATGACCATAGATTGGGCATCCGCAGCTGGCCTCCTGCTGCTATCACACCTTCTCCTCCTGCCGCTGTTTTCCTGCCCCTTATGGATTAATCGCCCTGAGCCAGCATAAATCCTTCTTCCTTAAATTGATTCTTGTCAGGATTTTGTCTTCGCATTGAGAAATGTAGCCAATACAGTATTTTTAAGAAAGCTCTTGTAAATTAGCAGATTTTTTTTCCTGGTACTTAATGAGGGAAGTTTTAAAGTATCATATCCCAGGAGGCTGAAGATTTAGATTAAGTTGGAGTAGAAGAGGATGAAGGGAAAGCTGGTTGGAGGGGACAGAATGAATCACACAGTGAAGGAAGGACCCGGGGAGCAGGGAGGCATTTCTGGTCAGAACAAGACTCCTACTGCTGACTGGAGCTTCAGGGAGATTGCTAACGACGACAAAACTTACGTATTGGGATTTCCACTTGCAATGAAGCTGGAAGGTAAACTTTATGCTTGTGGCGATTTTTCCTCCTTATGGGCAGGGGCGGACACACAATCTGACCATCTTGAGTGGTGCTTCCACTGAAGCTCCTCTTGTGCACACAGCAGCCAACATTTAAATGTTCATTCTCACAGTACCCTCATCAGCCTCCAGTTCCTTCCAGCTCTTTCCCATATCAACACCTTTGTTCCTGGTGGCACTTGTCTCCCTTCAGGAAAGTGGCTCATCAGAGAGCTGTGGCTATGAGGTCAGCACAGAAAGCGAGTGTGTCTTCTCCTATCCTGTGCTCACCAATTGTATAACAGGTGCCTTCTCCATGTACCTGGGACTCGTTTTACTCATCTATACAATTTTTGTTGTGGTGGTTATTTTTGAATGTTTTTCCTCTTTCTTCTATTCAATCCGGGAACTGGGTTTCTTGAATATGATAGATCTAGTCATATTTATGCTAGAATAAATATGGTCAGGCTACGTCACTGCACACACAAAATTTGTGATTTTGTATTCACAACTTTCATTGAAAGAGGTGCTGAGGTGTCATTGCAATAGAAGGAAGACGGAAGCAGCAAGCCCGGCTTAGTGTCAGAAACCAGTTAATTCCAGCTCTCCAGAGGTAGAACTGCAAGTTCAGATTTAGTCAAATAATAACTTTAAGCCCAGCTTAGGTTACTTGAGACCCTAGATTAGGAAAATGAAACAAAACAAAACAAAAAAGACAAAACTAAAATCAAAACAACAAAAAATAATGAAAACATCAGACAGAAAAGGTGAGACCCAGTCAGGCCTGGAAGCGGGCTGGCCCACAGGGAGCGCCTGGCTTGGCAGCCGGCGACATGGAAAGCATTTGGTCATTTCATACTCTACAGGTCTCCTTCAGGTAGGGACAGCTTTGGGGACATCCTTAAACTCCCTGGGGAGTAGGACCAGGGTGACTTCAGATCTCTTCGGCTCCTTTGACGGCAGGTGGAATCTTGGTGTCCCCCTTAGCTGTGATTGAGGATCAGGGCATTCACAGGCCCCAAATAAGAGGGAAAACACCCAGTGCATGACAGGCTCACCATGTGATTGGCTTGAGAGTGGAAATGAGTGAAGAGCATCCCTGGGTCTGTGAGGGTGTTCCAGCAGTGATCAGATAAAGGGGTTTCTGATCTAAGAAGTGGTTTAATCCATCAAGAGATTCAAAATTGGGACAGGCTTGAGGGGTGACAGGGCTGTGGAAGCGAAGACCAGGTTGGAGGGAGTATGTCTCTGGGCCCTTCCTGCTGCTCATCTACTCCTTCTGGCTGCTGTGACTCTGAGGGTTCTGATCCACCATGTCCTTGCCACCTCTGTGGTCTGACAACTCTGAGACTGTGAGTAAAATAAATCTTCCATCAGATTGTGTATCTCTTGGGGTGATTTGGTCACATTGGTGACAAAGATGCCTAACACAACAGATAAAGAGACTTTCTGTTCCCCAAAGCAGAGAAACCAGAAGCACATTCCCTTCACCTGGGCAGGAGAAGTTTCTCAGACCAATAAGTCTGGTGGCCACATGAGCTCTACATCTATACCTCTTCTGGTACACAGGGACCGGTGGATGCTGTCTTAGTTGCTTTCCTGATGAACAGCTATGACCAAAGGCAACCGAGAGATGCACGTTTTCATTTTGGCTTTTGATTACACACGGTTAAGAGTCCGTCATGGTGGAGAGGCGTGGCATCAGGTGGTAGGCACGGTGGCAGGAGCAGGAAGCTGAGGTCGCATTCCCATCACAAGCAGGAGAGAGAGAGCACTGGAAAGGCAGTAAGACTACAGTCAAAGCCTGCTCCCAGTGCCACAATTCCTCCAGCAAGTCTCCCATCCTATAACTTCCATAATCTCCCCCGCACTGAGCCATCAGCTGAGAGCCAAGTGTTCAGTCACATATGGCTCAGAAGGGGTGCTGTCTTCATTTGAGCTATCACAGATAGCTGACCTCAGTTGTCAGTCTGACTGTATTTGAAATCACCGAGGAGGCCCTTTAGATATGTCTGTGATGGCATACTCCATAGAGGGTTAATTGAAAGAGGGCATCTACCCTGGATGTGGGTGGCACCATCCCAGGACTGGGATCCAACAGGGGAAAATGGAGAAGAAATGAAGCAAGAGTTACAGCTCCCAGCCTCTTGCTACAGACATGCTGTGACCAGAGACCTCACACTCCCATCACCAGGCCTTCCCTGCCACAGACTTGATCGCCTCACACTGTCATCCAGAATCAACCTTTCCTCCCTTAACTTGATTGTGTCAGGTATTTGGTACAATCAATGAGAAAACACACTTTGTTTACATCAGCACAGGACATCAGCTGGTCCCGATGGCATCAGCCTTATAGGAAACACAGCAAGATGCAATGGTACAGTAGGTCAGGTCATGAGGTATGCTTGGAGGGCATAAGATAAATATACAATACTCTGTGGATTTTAGCCATCAATAATATTTTAAGACATGTGCTCAAGATTTAAAAACAACTTTAACACACCACTTATTGGTGCTCCATATAAGTCCCAAACTGAAAAATGTGTCATGAGTAGGCCTCTGGGTCCTAGCAAGGTCATATATCTGTCAATCCCAGACATAGGCCTTGGTGGAGGAGTCAGAAGCTCATGAACCTGATGATTCGTGGAAACATTTTTCTGGGAGGGGTATGTGTGGAAACCGCTTGTCTTAGGTGGGAAATGGTGGGGAAGAATCGAGCCTCTTCCTGTTCTGTGTCAAATGGAAGTATCAAGTTTCTGGTGGCTTAGGCTGTGCCTTCAAAACCCCCGAATTCTGAAGCAGAGCTACTGGGTTGCTACTGGGCTAGAGAGATTAAATGCCTAAGGGACACTTGGTGATAATAAAATCTGACCTGCTCATAATGTACCAGGTTTTGCATGATTTATCAAGTCACAGGCTAGTTTGTCTTCCATAATACATACTCCATGGCAAGTTGAAGTATACATAAAGAAACTGTCTCAAGAGAATCTAAAAGACCCAGTTAAGTTGCAGTCTGCTGGACTCACTGTCCAAAGTGTTAGTTCACACCCCACAGCCGTGTCTTCCCAGCCCAAAGCAATGAATGTCTTCCAGAGTATTTTTCATGGTTGAAAAGTCTTTCCAGCCTGGCTTACCAACACTCTGAACAACCATGTGTATCTGCAGTGATTCACGGGAACTGACTAATGGCTTGGCAAGTATTTCAGACATTAAATGGAAAAATTGGAGATTGATGGCAAGTGTGAACACAAACTCTCAGAACTGGCCCGAGACAGATCCAGCAGTAGATGTGTGTGATAAAGTCCCATCTGTGCTGAGGATGACTAACTCAGGTCGGAGAGACCGGTGGCCTCAGGACTTTGGGTAGAGTAGCTGCCCAAGTCTCTCAGGGCTGGTTCTCATCACATGGTGACAGGCATGAAGGCTGGGCACTAGCTCAGCCACAAAGACTTCACCTCCTGCCCGTGGCCATAACCGCTGAGACTCCAGAATCCTGACAGCAAGGTCCATCCCTCAGACTTTGATAAATTGCCATATTCATTGGGGAAATCAGCTGGTCCAGCCAGCAGGAAGTTGATTACACTGGGCTCTTTGCATTGTGGGATGGCAAATGACTTTCCCTGGCTGGAATAAACATCTCTTTTCCTCCCCCTTTCCTTACTTAAAACCATCTACCAGCAATGCCACGTGACTTAACGGGCATCCTGTTCACCATTGTGAGATTCCATGCAGCAATGCTTCTAACAAGACATTATCTATTCCTAGGATGTCAGTGGACTGCTGCCCACAGACTTGGCTATGTTTACCAGTTATCTTGGATTTTTGATTTAGTGGTTTTCACAAACGTAATAATGGTCTATCAAAAACTTGGAGTGTCAGTAGGAGCCATGCTCAGTGAGGTTGTCACACTGTTCTCATGGCATTTATTCTTACCTAATCAGAACACAGGGTTCCAGGGACACAGAAGAGGAAGTGGAGATGAAGCTCCCATCTCATTACTAACACCTGATGAAGCTCTTCCCAAGCCATTTGCTTCCTCCTTGTCTTAGATGGCTTTCTATCACGCTGAAAAAAAAAAAAAAAAACGCTGACCAAAAGCAACTCAAAAAAGAAACAGTTTATTTGGCTTCTGCTTCCATGTCATAATCCATCATTGAGGGATGAATCCCGCACAGAAACTCAGGCAGGAACCAGGAGGCAGGAACAGAAGCAAAGTCGATGGAGGAATGCTGTTTACTAGTTTGCTCAGCCTGCTTTCCTACACCTTTCAAGACCACCTGCCCAGGGCGGTACCACCCATAGTGGGCTGGGCCCTTCCACATCAATAGTTAATTTTAAAAATGCCCATCAGACTTGCCCATCAGCCAATCTGATGAGGCCAGTTCTTCAATAGAGACTCACTTTCTTCCCAGGTGTTTCTAGTTTCTGTCAAATCGACAAAAATAAACTAGGGTACTCCTGTTATATTCTGGATTCTACAGGTCTTCATTTAGAAGGAAGAAAGCTAAGTCTAGTGAGCCAGTACTTCTTCAGACTTTTCTGAGTTTTTAATGCCATTAGGCTAAAAGGCAAAAGACATGGGGCAGAAATCCTGTCACCAAAGTAGCTAGAGAAAATATAGAAGGGACGAGGCTTAGAATTAATATTAATATTCAAAATTAATATCAACATTCCTTAATTTTAATATTCAAAATGTTCAAATAGTTTAAAATATCTTTATAAAAGGAGACTTTTGTAAAATGATAAAGGGATATTCTACATTTTTATATTTAATTTTTAAAAATTTTTTATCTACTTATAAAACAGGGTCTCCTAATATAGCCCTGGCTAGCCTAGACCTCACTACATAGACTAGACTGGTCTGAACTCACAAAGCTCTGCCTTCCACAACCTCCCAAGGGCTAGGATTAAAGGTATGCAAACTCTGGCTGGCTTACTCTACACTTAAGCAATCTAAATTAATATTACCAAGTGATATCACTGGATATGCGGTAGATTGGTTGGAGTGTGAAAACACAACACCTTTGAAGACTATAGCATCTTGGAAAATGTTGTTTCTGCTGTTCTTACCAGGCCAGCAAGATGGCTCAGCGAGGAAAGGCACGTACTGCCACAACTGATGACTCAAATTCAGTCTCCATGACCCACAGGTGGGAGACAGAACTGACTGCTGCAAGTTGTCCTGACATTCACGTGCGTGGTGCGGCACAGGTACACACAAATGCCACAGGAAGTAAGTGTAATGAAATATTTTTTATAAAAAGATATACTTGCCATATGATCTAACAACACCACTCCAGGTCAGTACATAAGGTAAGCTAAAACAAATCTGTGTCTATTGAAAAATTATTCGTGACCATCCAAAGTTTATTCATAATAATCAAAACCCCCAAATCCATTGACTGGTGAATGGTGAACAAATCACAGCACATTGGCATAATAGAATGCTCATCATTCATATTTAAGAACTTAAAACTTACCAAAACATAGTGAATCAAAACCACACTGATCCAAAGACACCATGCACCAGAGTATGCAGCATGACATAATTTATGTGACATCCCAGAATAGGTAAAGTTAATCAGATATCAGGTCACTAGCAAATAAATAATAAAATGAATAAATTTATAAAAAATAAATAAAATAAATCTTAAAGAGGAATGAGATCCATCTATCTAGATATATGTTAATCCCAGCACTCAAGAGACAGAGGCAGGTAGATCTTTCTGAGATTAAGGCTAACCTTTGTACATAGTTCTAGGCCAGTCAGAGCTACACAAAGAAACCCTGTAAAAAAGTGTGTGTGTGTGTGTGTGTGTGTGTGTGTGTTTCACTACACTGTGTGGTCCTGAATCTGATTTACTTAAAATCTGGAGGGCTCCACCAGACACTAAATATTCTTTACATCTATTTAAAAGATAATTTCACATAATTTTCATTGATTATACCTAAAATTCTGGCTGGCAGAGAGAGCTGAGGAAATGTCCTAGAGGAGATGATATCTGGGGCGTGTCCCAAACAATTAAATTTACAAAGAAAATGGTTAAAAGGGAGTGGGTGGATGCTTCGAAGAACAGGGCAAATACTGGCATCTGGAGGGAACAAGAATTTCAAAGCAGAAAATCAAAGCCTGCAAAGTTTAGCCTGGAAGACCTGGCAGGAGACGGATAATGTGGAACCTACATATTATTTTAGGAACTTGAACTGTGTGCGGTAGCTCATGGGATGTCATTTAAAATGGTTTCCAGGAGGGGGATGGCCTGGTCTCATTTACATCTGAAAGAGATCACAAGGGGAGCTTTGTGGAGAATGGGCTTGCCTAGGATATAATTGAAAAGAGCTCTTAGCTCTCTCATGGTTCATGTGAGAGATGATGAGAGGTCCAATTGGAGCAATGTTCACCTAGAGAGGACCAGGAAGGTAATCTGAAGATCCTTAAGGAGCAAATGATGAAAAGCAGATATCTAGTGGCTGGACCCGTGGCTCAGTGGTTAAGAGCGCGGGCTGCTCTTGCAAAGGACCCAGGTTCTATTTCAAGGACCCATTAAGGAAATGTAAGGACCATCCACCATTTTAGGTCACAGGATGCCTTAAAGGGTTCAAAACTTTTTTTTTTTTTTGCAAAGTTCCTCATTTGGAGATTGTTTGAACATAGCAATGCAACTAATTTTGGTAAATTAATTTTTTTTATTCAGCCATCTTACCCATCCTCGTTGCTCTACCTCAGCTTTATAGACTCACATTTATAATGGTTACGGTGATTATAGCTTATCCTCTCCCAGCTCTTATGTTTATTAACTTTAGAACAATTTGGGGTAAATGTTCAGGACCCTGTAAAGTAGTAGAAAACAATAAAACTGGACAAGCATTTATGACTGGTTAAAAATAAGCATGGAACATTAAAGAGATGAGGTTAGTTCCCAGCATCCATGTAGATTAAAATCACCTAAAACCAGCATCAGGAGATCAGATGCTCTCTTCTGGCCTCCAAGGGCACCTGCACAGACCAAACACACAATTAAAAAATAAAAATAAACCTTGGAAAAAGAGCAGGACTGTTGAGAAGTCATGGCAGCAAATTGGACACTTTTGGGGAGTGTTTCTAACACAGCAATTACTTCCTTTCTTAAGTTGATTTTGTCATAAGTAGTGACTTAGAAAACATATTTCCATTTCATTTTTCTCATTTTCCTAAATCCTGCTGTTTGTCCCTTACCACACAAACTAGTTTCCTGGGACTGCCATAATTAAATAGATGGATTAAGACAATAGAAATTGTTGGATTAGAATTCCCATTGCTGCAGGTCCAAGATCAAGCTATCAGCAGGCCTAGCCCTCCTGGAGGTTATGAGGGTGAATTTGTTCATCTCTCCTAGCCTCTGACGGCTTTCTGATGATCCTTGGTAAATGGATGCCTCACCTCAATCTCTGTCTCCACGTTTACACTGGGCTCTTCCTGTGAGCACAAGTGCCTCTGTCTGACATCCTTGTTTCAAGTATACTTCACATGCACAGTGAGGGCTCACACTGCTCTGACCCCATGCTAACTTTATTATTTACATCTACAACAACCTTCCTTCCAAACAGGAAATGCCGGGGTGAAGGCTTCTGTAAATTAGTGTAAACTAGCAGCCTAGGGTTTTCAGTTTTGTTCTTTCTGCTGCTTCCCATTTGGTCATTATTCCTGTGACATTTTCATTTTGTCTCTTTTACATCCTGCATTAGCATGCCCTGTCCTTGTTTTTATTTGGGGGATTATAATATAATTACATTATTCCTCCCTTTTCTTTTCTCCCACAGAACCCTCTCATATACCCCTTCTTACTCTTTTTCAGATTCATGGCCTCTTTTTTCATTAACGGTTGTTTCATGTGTATACATGTATGTATATACATCTATATTCCTAAATACAACCTGATCAGTCTGTATAATGTTACATGTATGTATATTTCTGGGATAACTGAGGTACACTTTATTCCCTGGGAAGACTATCTCTCCCATTTGAGGCATTTCTTAGTTGCTGTAGTTCTTTGCACAGGACTGAGGCCTTGTGGTCTTTTCCTCACCCACTTCATCATGTCTATTGTCCTTGTCCTTGGTCAGCTCATGTTTAGGCAGTCTTGTAGACTGCCTAAGACTTTAGAGACTTTAGAGGTACCATTTCTGATGTTGCCAGGATACAGTCTCACATCAAACTCCCAATGCTCTGGCTCTTATAATCTTTCTTTCCCCTCTCCTGCAATGCTCCTTAAGTCTTAGGTGCTAGAGTTATTTTGTAGACTGGGCTCCAAAACTCTACATTTTGATTGGTTGTAGTTTTCTGTAATGGTCTCTATCTATTATGAAGACAAGTTTCCTTGATGAGGGGCAGGAACTATGTTTACCTGTGGGTAGTAAGTCTGTCTTTATTTTTAATTTCACTTGATTGTCTTCTTACTTCTTCCTTGAGTTTTTTTTTTTTTTTTTTTTTTTTATCTTTCCTTTGAGCTCTTGTTTTGGGAAGATGATATTATTGGTGCTTTTACCTACAATTTCACTGACAACATGGGAAATTTTGCATTGTGTTCTTATCTACCAATATTTCATTCTTTTCCAATGATTTCCTTTGTTTGTGTGCATGTGTTTGTGTGTGTATGCACATGTGTGTGCAAAGGCCAGAGGTCAACTTTGAGTGTCTTCCTTGATTACTCTCCATCTTATTTTTAAGACAGGGTCTCTCACTGAAACCAAGACTAGCTATTTAGCTCAGCTAGGCTTGTTGGCCATTGGTCCCCAGGGATCCTTCTGCTTTCCCTCAAATCCTCTACTAAATGCTGGGTTTAAAGACAAGCACTGTAATATCATATTTTTATTTGGGTGCTGGGGATTTGAACTCAGTTCTTCATGTTTGTATAGAAAGCACTTTATTCATTGAGCTAACTCTTCAACTATTTTTATAAATATGTAAGGTTTCAATGCTAACTCTACTACTGTTTGTCTTCATACGAAGTCATGTCTTCCTGGAACAACTGTTAGGAAGTTTGCATTAGAGACGAGTGTTGCAGTAAATCTCATGTGACGCTTGGAGTCAATAGAGATGAGCAGATCCGTGCCATAGCATTTCTCCTTTTTAAGACGTATATTAATTGTGGCTGGAAAGATATCTCAGCAGTTAAGAACACTAGCTGCTCTTCCAGAGGACATGGATTCAATTCCCTGGACCCAAATGACAATTCATATAGATCCAGTTCCACGTGATCAAGTGCCCTCTTCTGATATCCATGGGCACTGCATGCACATGAAACAGACATTCATACAGGAAAACACCCATACATATAACATAAATGAATAAACATGTCCTATTCTAAAAGTCACATCATAGAAATGAAGTGTTTGTGTGTATGTGTAGGTGTAGATATGTATGTATGTAGACCAGAGGCCAGCCTCAGCTATGATTACTCCATAGGTGTTGTCTACCATGATTTTTTGAGATGTGAGGCTTGCTTATTAACTTAGACTGGCTGGCCAAAACCCTCATGGAGCTGTGTATCTGCATTTCCCCAGCATTGGGATTACAAGAACGTGCCACCACACATGGATTTTTCTGTGGGTGCTGGGGATGGAACTGGGTCCTCATGCTTCCACAGCAAGCATCTCACTGACTGAGCCATCTGCCCAGCCCAGCCCCATTCCTCTTTTATAATGCCCAAGGAATGGTTTGTTTACTGAGAGTGTGTTGATCTTTGGGACACAAGGATGTCTTCAGAAGCTTTTGTAGTACACTTTACAGCCTCAGTCCATTGGCTTAACGACCTCCTTGTTCTTGCTGAAAGCCACAGCAATGGTGTCTGTTTTGTACCAGCCCAGAATCCCAGACACATGATCTTGTAATTCAGTGGAATGCAATTCCAAACTCTTCATGACTATATAAACACATGAATGAGCATATGAAAAGAAGGGATGTGACATTTTATCCTGTATACCAAAGTTCCATAAGCTGTTATCCACATGCTAACATGTCCGAGCGAGACTAGAGAACATGATGTATAGAAGAGAACAGAGAATACTTTGGGGCCAGAGAATACCTGAAAAGCAAGCCCCTCCTCAGGACAACCCAAAGAACAGTGAGGTGGCACGGATCAATGACTCTCATTCTTCCCTGTGCCACATAACAACCTGGAGCCTACTAGAGCCAAGGAGTCATCTTTTAATTCAACACAACTACATCCGCAAAGTTTTCCACACATATTCTTTTTATCTCTTATTTTCTGCTATTTAACTTCTGCTCTTGTGTGTTTCTCTCATGATGGCTTTGGTTTGTTCATATTGCTCACTTGGGGCTTAGGATGCTGTTGACATCTGCCCATCCCGGTTACTCTCAGACATTCTTTACTATTCTCCTCAGCTACACCTCTCACACTGCCAGCTCTCTCTCCTACATCTGTACTTCCTTTTCTCATTCTTATTTTCTCCTTTTCCTGCTTCTTAATTATAGCTTTCTATGGCTTTCAATGTCTCCCAAACCAAACTGAATCACATACATAACAGAATGGTACAGTCTCTAACAGGATTGTCACTGCCTGCACATGTATGAAGTGGGATATTACTATTTATGTTCTTACTGCCTCAATGGAGTCATATACGCCATTGGTGCTGTAGGCTTTACAGTTAACTAATGTTCACAGAAAGATCTCTGATGTCTCCTTACATCCATCCGATGTTGGTGACAAATCACTGTTCAACCTGTATTTCAGTATTTTCTTTTTTTAGGAAGCAATGAACGAATGTTGTTTGCCCGCAAACTCTGAAAAAGGAGGGCATCCACAGGCTGTGTAACATATGGTTACGACCCCACAGGAGCCAAGCCTGGCGGGGCACACCTGTAGCCTCAGGACTCTGAATACTGAGGCAGAAAAAATGATAACCATGAATTTGAAGCCAGCATGGGTACATAGTAAGCCTGTCTCAAAAGCACAAACAAATGAATCTACACAAAAACGATTGCCCCTCAGTGACTAAACCGCAGTTGCAGGCAGAAAAAATTGTTAAATACTTCAGAATAGATCAATGGCAAACAGAAGAGTGGTTGTGTGACTGTGTGACCCGCTGGTACTGTAGAGGACTATCAGGAAGGCAGATGCCGCCTTGCTAGAAGCTTCCTGCTGTCATAGTCAATAGTGCAATTGTACTGCCTTAGACAGCTCAAGAGCTTCTGCCTGCCACAACTCCACCCCCGCCCTCAAGTGTACCCTTGACTCCACTCTCGGTCTGAGGCACACTGCTCTTCTCATCTGAAACATGACCCTTTCTTCTGAGTATTGTTTTTAACAAAATCTCCACCACTCAATTCTACCAATAAAGTCTCAGGAGACAGATGCTAGGGTGAAAGTCTGCTAGCTCTGAGAGGCAGAGAAAGCAGCCAGCTGACCTTTCTCCTCAGCCAGCATCCCAGGAGAAATGCCCCCTCTTCCATGCTGTCCCACAAACCTCTTTCCAACTGAATGTCCCTGCACCTCTCTATCCAGCCCCCTGACTGCTTCTTCCTCTCTCTTTTTTTTTTTTTTTTTACTTAATAGTCATATGTTCACTTCCTGTCAACTGGCTGCTCTGCCTCTTGACCTGTGGTTGACTTGATTTAATTTATTTACAATATTCAAGCAGAAAGCTTGTGGATTAAAGGTGTGTGCTAAGGCTGAGCCACACCACAACTAAAACTGGGTTTTTCCAGTAAATAACACAATCTCAAGGTTCACAGTGTGATCAAATATCCTGTAACACCTGAGCATGCTTCTCTTTATAAGTACCAGCTTCTCAAATCTCCCCTTTGTCTTGCTTTGAATCAGTCATCTTTGGCCGTCTTCTTTCCATCCTTAACTTTCCAGCTGTCACTGCCTCCATGTACTGCATTCATAGAGCATTAATAGTTAAAGAAACCATAATGAAACCGCATTCACCCATTCTCCGTGTCTTATCTTAAGGCAGGTGGATTAGACAAAAGGCTTCCAGGTTTCTAGAAGCCATCTGCTGTAGCACAACCTGCTGACTGCTCCACCTCCTCCTTAACCGTGTGCCCATGACTCCACGATGACTTCCGTCATGGTGCCCCTTCAGGAAAGGTGCAGCACCTTGTGGGTCTTTGCACCAGAAAAGCTGGGCTGTGTTTCTGCCATCTTCGTGTCAGCACAAATCCAACTCAGAATGCAACGCTTTAAGAAGCAGTGAAGTCCTTCATTGCCCTTTCCTCCGGCAGTGCTAGTCTTTATCATGGAAATACACTTCTTTTTGTATTACTATCATCTAGCTTTGTTCTTTTTTTCCCCCTTTTTCAAACACATGCAGGATGTTAAAGGCACTCGACGTACTGTAATATGCTCCAAGTATCTTTGAGGTCACCGTGTTTCCCATGGCTCATCCAGTCTGGTCTCAGTATTTGTCACCCGTATACCCATTTGACATTTCTCTTCTGAACCTGTATTATCTTTCTCTTTCAATTCCACTCTCGGGCCCTCACAAAACTCACCTGCCTTTTGGCTCTTGTTATCTGAGACATCAGCCTGAACTCACAGTAGTCTGGACACTGTCAAAGGTTGCTCAGCCTTTTGTGTTGCAAGCATGCTCTAAAGGGGCTCTCCAGACCTTAGCAGACCTGCAAAGCCCCCCACCTCGCGCGCGCTTTCATTTCAGTCATGTTTACAACACAGAGGAACCTATCGTGTTTAAGAAGCTGAATTTGCAAATCTGTGCACACAATCAAGGTTACCCCTGGCCCTGATCTGTTCTCTGTACTTACAGTCCATCACTACGGGGTCTTTCATCCTAAGAAGAGATTTATAATTTAGAAATCACACGGAATCTTTCCATAGTCCGTTGCTCTGATGGAAGTGTACTGTAGGTGGACGTTCATTTCTTATCTCTGGGCACAGATAAATCCTCTCCATGAGTAACTCCGTGCTCCATATCCTTCCCTTTTCACACTTCTGTTTGTCTTGCTTGTATTACATCCATAAGAAAACCATGACTTTCAATGGTATTTAAATGTATTTAAGGAGGACCTTGCCAGAGATGAACATTCTATATGCTTGTAACAAAACCAGAAAGCAAATGAGAATTTCTTTTTTAATTTGGAAGTTTTTTAACCTAAACATTTGTAGAATTTCATATACTAATGGTATATTTACATCATTTCCATCCCTTTTGCTCCCTACTTCAAGTCCTCTCATTGACTTCTTTAATTAGTTTTATTTTACACACACACACACACACACACACACACACACACACACACACACATGATGCCACTGAGCCTGCCCAGTGCTGCTCAAATGCACATGTGTTTAGGGCTTGCCCACTGGGACTGGTTAACCTATCACAGGGTATACATCCTTGAGGATGACTGACTTTTCCTCCCTCAGCAGCCTTTACTTGCCTGTAGCTCTTCATCTGGGGGTGGGCCTTGTGAGAGTCCCCACCCACACGGATGAAGAGATCTGACTTTTCCTAAAGCCAAGAGAAGATTAAACTTGTGTGGTTTTCTGAGTTACAGAGATCTGGGGATGCAGTCAGTGGTAGAACACTTAGCCAACATGTTTGAAGTCCTGGCTTTGATCCCTAACACTATGGGAAAAATTTATATAACAATTTATTAAAGAAGTCCACTCCTATACATGGCATATTGCATTAAAAAATTAGTCACATGGAATTATTCAGTCTTCCCAATGTCAAAGGAAGGTGCTGAGTGACAAGAGTTGATTTACTGTAGTATGAATGAAATAAAGTGAAACATACAGGCCACAGACACAGCTCAGCAGTGAAGCCACTAAGCCTCATGATCTAAGCTCAGTCCCCTGCGGTAGAAGATGAGAACCAACTTCTACAAGTTGTCCTCTGACCTCCACATAAGTGCCTTGGGCATATACATACATACATGCATGCATACATGTAACACAAATTTAAAGATAAAAACACAATCAACTATAAAATAGGTTAGAGATTTTGATTTATGTGAAGCAGCAAGATATTTGTCATTTATTCTCAGAAAAACTATTTCAATTTCAATATAACTGTAACACAGTAAAGAGATGCAACAGAATAGAATACGAGACAGGAAAAGAACCAATTAACTCTTATTTGCTGTTTATTATTCATAAAAGAAAAATAACTTTCCTTTGTACTAGCATTTTGTGAGATAATGCTTATGAAAATAATGAGCACAGTGGGGCTGGGGTGACGCCAGTAGGGCTGACTCAGGTTCAAGCCCTGAAAGGTAAGGACTGGTTTCCATCTCTGCTTCTCTGTAACGTTTTGGGAGCAGGTGAGTTCATTTCGGCGTTTCTCTTGTGGCTGGAAAGCTCCACTTCATGCTGAGCCTAAGTCATGGGCACCCTCTTGCCTCACTGGCTAAGATTATCAGAGAGTGAAACCAGCACCATGCTTGCGTTTGTTTCTCCTTGAAGTCTCCACCTATCTGATCACTTCCCTTTGCCATGATATAAAATGACAACTTCCTAAGGCCCTCCATACATAGGTTGCTGTGAACACTCACCTGAAGAGAGATGCAAATGAGGACAGCCCTGGCCAGCCACTCCACAGAGAGTCCACCATCACTGCCGGGGGTAACCTGTGCACCTATATCCTGGAAGGGGAACCTACTGCAGGCCAACTCCTCTGCAAACGTTGTTGTAAGGTATGGGTACGGCTGAGGTTCTGTCTCCATGGTTAGAGTGCTTGCCTACCGTGCAGAGGGTCAGTCCCAAGCATCTCATAAGCCAGGCATGGTAGCACTCAGGAGAGAGAGGCAGGAAAATCACAAGTTCAAAGTCATCTTAGGCTGTATAGTGACCTTGAGACTATTTTGTGATATAAGAGACCCAGTTTCAAAAGAATTAATTTAATTCAATTTATTAAAGTATTAATTCAGGCTATCAGGAACTTTCTGCTTGAACAAGTACATTGAAGAATTTGTTCTTCTCCTTCCCAAGCTTTTACAAAATTGAAAGTAAGCCGGCTATTGACCACAGACTCAGAGAGCAGCACCCATCCAGGCCCTCTGGCGGAAAGGGAGCTCCCTGTAGGGCTCAGAGAGCAGCACCCATCCAGGCCTTCTGGTGGAAAGGGAGCTCCCTGGAGGGCTCAGAGAGCAGCACCCATCCGGGCCTTCTGGCAGAAAGGGGACTCCCTGTAGGGGTCAGAGGGCAGCACCTATCCGGGCCTTCTGGCAGAAAGGGGACTCCCTGTAGGGGTCAGAGAGCAGCACCCATCCGGGCCTTCTGGCGGAAAGGGGGCGCCCTGTAGGGGTCACACTGCAGGTGACATGTGGCATTTTCACTTTCAGCACTCACAGATGCGGGGATGGGAGAACACATGGCATTCTGAGAGACTACACACAAACCCAGATGGCACAGGGTACAGGACAGAGAAGATGAAAGGAAGAGAAGGAGAGACCGACACTGAAAGACTCTATGACCAACACCTTTCTTGAGCCCATGGTGCTCTCCAAACAGGTTCCACAGAGGCTGATTTTAGGATTGTTTTAAATTAAGGTATGCGTGTGTATGTGTATGTGTGTGTGCGTGTGTATGTGTATTTGTATGTGTAGACATGTGTGCCCAGAGAGGACAGAAGACAGCATTGTAATCCCTGGAGCTGCAGTTAGCCATGGTTCTAAGATGTCTGATGTGGTGCTGAGACCTGAATTCAGATCCTCTGGAAAAGCCCCAAGAGCTCTAACCTGGCCATCTCTCCAGCCGCTCAGGCAGGGGAGGGGAGGAAATAATTGATGGGTGCAAAGCAGGCAGGCACACCCTACTTCCAGGAGCTCTTTTGGGGCTGACAGGTGTCACTTTAAGTTTGTCTGCATGCTCCTTTAAAGGACAGAGGCTGAAAGAAGCCAATAAGTTTATTATCTCAGAGCACCAGCTGGAGCCGTTCGAGTGAAGCATGGAACTCAAGGTTGTGTCAAGGGTGTCTGAGCCTGCTTTGGGCATGGAAAGTTAAACTTGTAATTAAAAATGGATTCCAAGGCAGCACACAATATGAAATTATCGATATCAACTCACCTTCTTTCTGAAGAATGCCTCCCCAAATTCTCTTCAGCATGGGCAGACTTCTCTTATTTGTCTGAAAATGTCTTTCCATTGCCATGGGTTTTGAAGACTGTTTTCACTGTGTGTGGGTCTCTAAATCAGTAATCTTCACTTTCTGCAACCTGACAGGGCACAGAGTTGTTTGATGTCTTTGGATGCTGAGAAGTCAGCCACTGTTCTGACCCTCGGTCTCTGGGAGAAACTCTCTGACTACACATTTTCAATACCCCTGGGCTGTCTTCAACTGAACTGTCTACACTATTATTCTTCATGAATTTGTGGATTAGTGAATACATGGATTTAATTCTGGAAAATTCTCATCTGCTATTTTTCACAAATATCTGCTCTCTTTGTGGGCTCTTTGTTGTTGTTTTGTTTGTCTTCTTCTGTAATTCAAATTACATATATTGGTAAAGCCACTCAGTGTATCAGTTATGTCTCTTATAATTTATAATTTTCATCCTATTGTTTACACTGCCCCATTTTGTATACTTTCTTCTAGCTAACCCATATTCCAGGTTACCAATTTTCTCTTTGGCTGTGTCTGATGCTTTTTAAAAATCGTCACTGAATTTTTTAATCAGGTAATTAATTTGTTCCGTGGACACACACAGAAGAGTGTGTACACATGGCTACGTGTGCATGTATGGAGGGCACCGGAGGATATCAGCTGTCCTGCTCTGTAACTCTCCACCATATTCCCTGGAGGCAGGGTCTCTCGATGAGCCTAGAGCTAGGCTGGTGGCCAGCAAGCCCCAGACATCTTCCTGTCTCTCTTCCTGCCCCTCCCCCAGTATAAGACTAACAGGCATGTGGTCATGTCTGACTTTGGGCCTCACGTCTTTGCACGGAAAATGTTCTTGCCCACTGAGCTGTCTCTCCAACCCCCATCACTAAATTCTTAATTTTAGTTTTTATAGTTTCCCTTTCTAAATTTTCTTATTTTTCCCTTTAAAATTCGGGAGGTTTTAATTATTATTTTCAAATTCTCTATTCAAATTTTAATGCTGACCATTAGCATGGCTGAGTTCACTTATGCCTTGGCTTGATTTTATTTCCCAGTCTGTTCAGGGTGGCTTCAATTTCTGTGACCCCTCTGAGTATTTTCTATTCCTTGCTACTTTTCAGAAAAGGACACTTCTTTGTTTTAAATTTTTTTTGTTACATTTGCTTGGAAGGGAGAATACCATGGGCACATATAGAAATCAGAGGCCAACTTTTAGCATTCAATGCCTCCTTCAACCATGTGGGTTCATGGGATTGAACTCAGGTTATCAGGCTTGGCAGCAAAGCCTGCTGTTCTTGCTAAGCCATTTCACCAGCCCCAAGAGAAACATACTTCTAAATCTTCAGTCGAATTGTCTGACAATGACTCATAGGTGCCCAGGGGAGCAGTCATTTTTAACTTATGCTACTCCCAAGAATCTAAATTAGTTATATTCTCTTTTAACTATCACCTCTGGCATGAAATAATAACTCCTATGCTTGGTCTTATCTTGTTTTATTATCTTTTATTTCTGAAAGTTGTTATTCTAGATGGATGTAGAGCCAATAGAGAAAGAGTGGTTGGGAGGAAGAAGAGTCCTCAATAGATGTTAGCAAGATGGCAGAATAGGTGCTTGTCAACCCACAAAACCCATCAATTTGAACTATACATGTGTACAGATGCTTTCTGAGAGCAGAGAAAGCAGGTGATAGATTACAGTCCCTGGATGCAGAAAAAGTAAGAAAAGATGTGTTGAAAATGGTAAGAAAGATATCATCACATTTCCCTCTGGCCCCAGGCAGCACATCTGGAGGAATACTCCCCTAACACACACACTGTGTGTGTAAACGAGATTAATACCAGAGTTTTCCTTGAACCCCAAATACTTGGTCTGCTTCAGAAAATTAAACGCCAGGGAATACCCCATGGATTCCACTCAAAGCTAGTGTCCAAAGACTGAGTCTCTAAGCCCGATGGTGGCGTCCCCATGTGGATTTTGTCTCTGGATGTGCTCTACCACCAGGCTAAACCCAGTTACCAATAAATGGTTCACAACCACCTATAGCTGTAGCTCCAAGAGGTCTGATGCTTTCTTTCTGGCCTTCATACTCATGTGAACATACCCTACCGTATACACACATAATTAAACACAAAATCATTTTTTTAAGTATAAAGATGCAGGGGATGGAAGCGTTACTTTGTCAGGTGATTCCATCATTGAGTGAGTGTGATGTTCTTATAGAAGCCTGGATGATGTATGCCTGTACAGACTGTGGCCTGGAGCTGTGAGCTAAAATAAACCCACACTTCTTTAAGGAGATTTGTCAGGCTATGTTGTCATGGGAATTAGAAAATTAACCAATGTAGGAAGGGAGATACAGTTTTGGAAAGATGATACTCAAACAGTCACAGGTTAAGCAGAACATGTTCTTAACTCTTGAGGCATCTTCCCTGCTCTGTACTTACATAATTAATTTCTGTTTATTACTTACTTTTTTATTGCTGTGATAAAACACCATAACCAAAGCAATGTATGGAAGAAAGGGTTGACTTGTTTATGGTTCCAGAATAATAAGAATCCATCCTGACCAGGAGCTGTGACAGCAGGCAGCAGACACAGCAGCTGGAGCAGGAGCTTGAGCTCACATCTTGGACTGCAAAACAGGAAGCAGAGACAGCAAACTCAAAATGGCTCCAGGCTATAAACTCTCAAAGCCTGCCTCTAATGAGGACTTCCTTCAACAAGGTGACATTCTCCTAAGTTCCCCCAACAGTATCACCAATGAGAGGTCAAGTATTTGAGTGCCTCAGACTATGAGAGACACCAGATTCACAGTACCGCACTGTGTCTATGTTGAGTTGAATGGACATTCCCCAAAGAGCATTTCTACTCACTCTAAACTAGACTTCTCTTAGAAATCTCTTTCCCTTTCACTTTGCAGATGACAAGAAGCAACAACAAGCATAACAACAACAACAACAAAAACAAAAAATCATAAATCAAAAAGGTATGCCCCGACCCGAGGGGCTTCAACGGGGCTCCTAAAGTAGCAGAATGGAAAGAATGGGGGGGGGGGGACAAGAGACACAGGAATGAAAGCCAAGTCTGTTCATCTGATCAAGGCTTCCGTTTATTAGAAATTTTTACCCAATTTATATAGGGAGAAGACAGGAAAGGGGGAAGGTTAATCTACTGCTGCAGGAGATAGGAAGAGTGCTTTCATGGGTTAAATACTGTACCTGCAAGATACCATAAGGATGTTCTCTTAAGATATCTCACGGATGCTCTAACAAAGGATGTCCTCACGATCCATCACCCATGATTTAGGGTCTTAGATAACTTTTACTAAATAGCTTTAGGTCTCCACTAAATGACCTTTGCTCTCTACTTGGCTTTGGCTTCAGTAACTACCCTTGTCTCCACTAGATAGCTTTGACTTTGGCTTCCGTAGATAGCTTTGGCTCCTGGCAAAAAGGTGTGTTAAATGTTAAATTATGGAAGGTCTTACTAGATTATCATTGGCTGATCTAAGAAGGTGAATTTTTGTAAGGACCCGTGTAAGGTCTTCCTTTGCTCTGACTCCTATAAAAACATCAGTCCATTCAATATGAGTACAAAGGTGGATTAAAATAGAATTCAGCTGCAGCTCATTTGAAAGAGTCAGGGGCCTTAGCCAACGGGGAACTCAGTTACATTTCCCAGCACAGTCTTCTCAAACGCTGTATCCACTAACCCCGTCTAATACACATTTAAAGGAAGAAGACTGTGCCCCACCCACCCACCCACCCACCCACCCACCCACCCAAGTGTTAATTGTTTTTTATTGTGTAACACCTGAATTGGGGAACCCCAATGTAGAAGATTTTAAAGACTTGTAAGCAACATTAACCAAGGACCAAGTATCTTTAAAAAAAAAAAAAATCAAAGATGTTATCCTGCTGATAAAAGAATCAGGAAGCAGGGGATCCAAGACGGTGGCGACCAGTGCATACCATATCTAACGGGCAGAGGATCCAAAACTCCGAAATTGGTGAGTGGAGGGGCAGCTGAAGCTAGAACATTGGCATTGAGGTTTCCTGGGTGAGAGGGGACAACCTGTGAGTTGAGACCATTTGGATTCAGGTCACCCACGGATGTCTCTGGGGACCGAGAGTGGCGAATATTTACCTCCCTCCCCCCCGCACTTCTCCTTGTGGGCTGTACAGGTCCACGGGCAGCTGTATGGGCTCCTCAGGGCCTCCCAGCGGGCCAGAACCAGCCTGCTAGTTCTGCAGCTGAGGCGGCAGGACTCTCAGAGGACTGTTACCGTCCTCCCAGTTCTGCAGCTGCAGTAGCACTACCGAGCTGACAGATCCCCTACACTTGCATTTGCCTGAGCAGGACCAAATCTGAGAGTAGAGATCAGGGGAACCCCTGTGCTTTCCGAGTAGGCCTGCTAGAGAATGAGCACGCCTTCAAGTGAGTGCATGCGGAGTCCAGATCCAGGGCCCCTCTACACTAGCAGACAGACATGGGATCCCTCCTACCACACACCCACTGTGAGCAACAAAGGGATTCTTGGGACAGCGTTCTCAACATTGAAGCCCCTGTTCTGTGGGTCTACCAGCGGCGTTCAAGCAAACAATTCCTGGAGCCCAGACAGATCTGAACACCAGGAGGATGGCATGACAGGCTTGCAGGCCACTGAGGTAGTCAGGGCACCTGCGCATGCGCATTGCACCGTGAACAGCACCAGCGCCTGCACCCCCTCCTGTGCTTAAGCCCCACATTCCAGGCATCTACACTCACCTGCACTTGTGTGAAGACACATTCCCACACACACTCACACGCTTACACACCCGCACTTGGGCACCTGTGCTGTGAACTTCCTCCCTTAGCTACAGCTGAAACACCAACACGCACTCTAAAACTGGTGGACCTCTCTCATCTTCCCTGAAGAATACTCCAGACAGCAGAGGAAGACAGACCCAGTACAGACAACAAAGAACAAAGGTTAAGGATAGGCAGATGGCTAGAGGTAGGCATAAGAACACATCCAACAAAAATCAGGACATCATGGCTTCACCAGCAACCCCAAAAATCATTGGATGTTTTAATTCATTGGAAACACAGGAAAATGATTTTAAAGCTATGCTTATCCAGTTATTAGAACCATATAAAGAGGAAATGAACAAATATCTCAAAGAAATATCCACACAAATGGAGGCAAATAAAGAGGAAATGAAAAAAGCTCGCAGAGAAATACAAACAAATAGAGACACAGGTAGAGGCACAATTAGTGGCATATAAAGAGGAAATGAACAAAAAAATAGAGGCCATCATGAAAAGATGGAATACACATTCAAACAGATGAAGGAAATGGTGCAAGACATGAAAACAGAATTAGAATCAATAAAGAAAACAAACAGAGAAAATCCTGGATCTGGAAAACTTAGAAAAAAGATCAGGAGCCACAAAGGTAAGCATCACCAATAGAATACAAGAGATGGAAGAGAGAATCTCAAATGTGAAGATACACTTGCAGAAATTGATGTATCTCTCACAGAAAAAGTAAAATTGGAAAAGTTCCAAAGAGAAAACACCCAAGAAATCAAGGATGCCATGGACAGACAAAATCTAAGAATAATAGGAATACATGAAAAAGAAGATTCCAGTCTACAAGGTCCAGAGAATATCTTCAAGAAAATCATAGAAGAAAATTTTCCCAACTTAAAGAAAGAGATGTCCACAAACATACAAGAGGCCAACAGAACTCCAAATAGACTAGACCAGAAAAGAAACACCTCACATCATGTAATAATCAAAACACCAAATCCACAGAACAAAGAAAAAATATTAAAAGCAGCAAGGGGTAAAGGCCAAGTAACATTTAAAGTAGACCTATCAGAATCACACCGGACTTCTCAACAGAAACTATGAAAGCCAGAAGGGCCTGGGCAGATGTCATGCAGACCCTAAGGGACCACAGATGTCAACCCAGACTACTATACTCAGCAAAGCTTTCAATCAACTTAGATGGAGAAAAAAAATATTCCATGACAAAACTAAATTTAAACAATATTTACACAGCAAACAAGCCCTACAGAAGATACCAGAAAGAAAACTCCAATCCAATGAAAACAACCACACCCAAGAAATCGTAAGATAGAGATAACTTCACAAAAAAATGGAAGGAAACAATCATTGGAACACAGTAACACCGCCAGCCAACACCACAATAAAAGGAACTAACATTCATTGGCCACTATTATCTATCAACATCAAAGGACTCAACTCTCGAATAAAAAGACACAGACTAGCAGAAAGGTTGCAGAAATAGGATCCAACATTCTGCTTCACCAACAAATACACCTCTGCAACAAAGATAAACAGTACCTCAGGGTAAAGGCCTTTAAAATGTTTTTCAAGCAAATGTACCCAGAAAACAAGCTAGAGTAGTTATCCTAATATCTAAAAAAATAGACTTTCAACAAAAATTAATAAAAAAAAGATGAGGAGGGGCACTTCATTCTCATAAAAGGAAAAATCTACCAGGAAGACATCACAATCCTGAACATCTATGCCTCAAATACAAGAGCACCTGAATTCCTAAATGAAACATTATTAAAGCTTAAATCACACATTGATCCGAATACCTTAATAGTGGGAGACTTCAACACTCCACTTCCACCAAGGGACAGATCATCTAGACAGAATCTAAATAGGGAAATAATGACACTTAACAGTGATCCTAAATCAAATGGACCTAATAGATGTCTACAGAACTTTTCACCCAAACTTAAAAGAATATACCTTCTTTTCAGCACCTCATGGAATCTTCTCAAAAATTGACCATATAGTTGGGCACAAAGCAAGCCTCAACAGATATAAGAAGATCCAAGCAATCCCTTGTATCCTCTCAGACTGCTAGACCTCAACAACAACAGTAAGCCTACATACACATGGAAACTAAACAACTCTCGACTTAATCACAGCTTTCATTTCAGGGAAGAAATGAAAGCAGAAATTAGAGACTTCCTCAAATTCAATGAAAATGAAGGCACAACTTACCTAAACATAGGGGACACAATGAAAGCAGTGCTAAGAAGAAAATTCATAGCACTAAGTGCCTCCAGAAAGAAATTGGAAACATCTCATAGAAGCAACTTAATGGCACACCTAAAAGCCTTAGAATAAAGAGAAGCAGACACACCCAAGAGGAATAGATGATTGGAAATAAACTCAAGAGGTGAAAAACCCCAAGATCAAAAACAACTTGGGGAGGAAGGGGCTTATGTCAGCTTAGAGCTTATAGTCCGTCATGAAGGGAAATGATGACTGGAACTCAAGGCAGAGCCTGGAGGCAGGAAGCAAACTACAGACCACCACAGAACATTGCCTGTTGACTCACTCCAGTCTAGGAATAACTGCCCAGTAGTGGCACCACCCACAGTGGGCTGGGACCTTCCACATCAATCATTAATCAAATACATACCCCCAGAGACACGCCTACAGTCCAGTCTGATAGAAGCATTTTCCCATTGAGGTTCCTTCATCCCAGATATGTCTAGGTTTGTGCCAAGGTGACAAAAATTAGCCTACATACTCTCCTCATGTGTTCGCATGCTGTGCACTCATGCCCCAGATATCCAGTGCCTTCTGTGACACTGGTCCCTCACAGACTGCTTTAGTGAGGTCTCCTCCATTGAATAGACCTTCAGGGCTGCGCTATAAGCTTCCTCTCTGTTTCTCTTCCCCCTCTTTTGGCCCCTGCCTTATATCCTGTTGGCTCTCCTCTTCGCTCTAGCTTTTAATATGTGGTTATCAGAATCTGCAAATGTAGCCAAAGGCCAATGCCTCACGGAGCATTCACCAAAGATGGAGCAGAAGTTACTTGAGAAATGTTCTGCATTTCCATCCTTTCAGCACCTAATTCTGAGGTGAATTATAAACAGCAACTTGGTGTTAGATCACAGGCCCACTAGCTCTCTCGCAGAAGTCAGACTGTGCCATTCTTGTAGTCTGTTCCCTAGAAAGAATTGAGAGGCCCTGGCTGTGACAGTTATACCACACAGGCCTCAATTAGAGAAGCAAGCCCAGCTACTCCTTCTAGTAACTGCAAGATAAGACTGTGGTCCTGCCTAGTGCCTGCCTCCACGTTCCTCGGCACCCTGACGAGGCCAGGCTAAGTCATGTGTGTGTGTAACTGTATGCCACTCCCTGGAAATCTATAAAAGCCAGAGCCCTTCTTGCTTCAGGGATTTGACAGTTCTTCCTTCAGACCCCAATTTTGTCTTTTACATCTAACAGTGAGTAAGAAGTCAGCACTGGCCTCTTCCCTCAGCTGTGCTCCATCCTAGGATGCACTCAAATGGCACAAATGTAACAGGAAACAATCGGCCACTTCTCTTGGCAGAATTCATATAGTGAATTCTTCCTTAGAAACACAAGTAGCAAAGGAGCAAAATTTATGAATGGAACAAGAAAGAAAGCTGATTTGAGGCTGAAAAAGAAAGCTCTCACCAAGGCTCCATATACCGTCTGATTTTTTTTTTTTAAGAAAAGCAGCAACAAAAACCCAACCAAACAAAACCTCTTATGAGTCCTGACTAATTTATGCAATTATAATATTCTACATTCTAAATAAAATTTCACACCCCTTCATCCAAGAGAAACAAACCTTGGTATAATTTTAATTTCCAGTCCTCAAATTACATAAAACCCAGTTCACAGAGTCACATTATTACCAGAGAATCGATAATTTTTTCAATAAATGAGTTTAACAAAAAGATTTAATTTACTCCCTAAGTTTACGAGGGTGACTCTTACTTGTTTCCTGCCACTGTTACCATACTTGTGTCAGGTTAACAGTCTGAATAATATCACTAAGCACGTCCTAGTGATTGATCTGTGTAATAAAAAAAAAAATCCTGTCTATGCCATTCCTTGGAAGAAATTAAAGAGCCTTGCTGGCATTAGTCAAAGTCCCACGACTTTGTGCTGGGAAAAGCTCCGAGCAGTTAGCTCTGGGTCCCTGCGAGAGCTGTATGAAACCCTACATGCTGCCGAGAAGGGTGGGTTTTCACGGAATTTTCTCACCCTCCTTCCCCATCCTCCAGGCCTCATCATCTCGGCTGTCCCTGTCAGTTCAGGCCCTTCTGATTTCTCTCCTCTCCTTGGTGCCTCTGCTTCTTTTCTCCGTCTCATCCTCTAGCTTTTTTGTAGTATGGTTGTTCTCTTTTGGGCACAACTTGATCACCATCTTAAAGTAGAGATTTCCTTGACCCAGTAGCTTTAACAACAGGACTAGGAGAACGATACAGCTGGAGCTAGGTTCACAGTAATGGAACAGAGCTATCAACCTTCCCTAGCACAGAATGAGGGAGGAGAGGTCCCTCATTTGAGACTGCAGCCACTATTCTCTCCTGCCTACCTCCACCTACTACCTGCAGATTGTAGTAAGAGAAGGAAGAGTATAAAGGAAGTAGAAGGTTAATTAAAAGTGAGACTCTGCGACGTAGAAGAAGCAGACTGTGGAGAAGCCTGGGACCAGGTATTCCCTTCAAAAGCATGCTCCTAATGGCCCACCATTTTTTAAAGTTTCCAGAAAGCTCCCAGATGGAAACACCACCAGATGGGAATATTAAGCTCGATGAGTCTATGGGTGAATATTTCATATGCTACGGTAACATCCCTGTGTTGGCCAGCTTTAACGACCAACCTGACGCAACCCAGGATCACCTGGGAAGTCTCCGTGGAAGGGCTGTCCAGATCAGGTTGTCTTGTAGGTGTGCCTGTTGCAGGTTGCCTTGAGTGTTAGTCGAGCTAGGAAGAGGAGTGTGGGCAGCGCTATTGCAGGCTGGGCCTGATCTGTTTAAAGAGCAAGAAGCCCGCTGAGTGCAAGCAAGCAAGCAAGCACTCCTGTGTTTGTTTTCTCTGCTGCTCGCTGTGGCCTACCTGCTTGGATCCTGTGCTGGCTTCTCTGAAACCCTGGAATGTGACTCGGAGTTATAATCCAAACAAACATTTTCCTCCCCTCAGTTGCTTCTGGTCAGGGTGTTTTGTTTTGTTTTGTTTTTTAAATCACAACAGCAGAATGAAACTGTAAGAACTTAAGAGTCTACATGAGGCCAGTCTTAGTGTTTTTGAAGACATTTAAAACACAAACAAACAAGTGTCAGATTTTCCTGGGAGGTCTTCTGGTGGGGTCTTCTGGGTGAGTCTGTGTTGTGCCCACCGTAAAATGCACTTGAGTTTTGGGTCAGATATCCATCCTGTTCAATAGCTGTGAGAGTGCATGCGCCCCAGGGAGACTGCAGAGCACAAGATAACAGATGACAAAACTGACGTCTGCTGTCATTTCCTGCTCGGCATCACAGCCTGTGGCTGTGGAAGAAAAGTAGATGCAATTTTCAAGCTCTCTCTCTCTCTCTCTCTCTCTCTCTCTCTCTCGCTCTCTCTTTCTTTCTCTGTCTATCTCTCTCTCATCCTCTGCTGAACATTAACCAAATGAAACAGTCTCAATAAGATAGCAAGCTACAAATCTCAAATATTGGGAAGACAAACATATTTAACTTATCTGACTTGAATAATTGCCCTGTATTACTAAGAGCAAACAGTCATTTCTCCTCCTGGCAGATATGAAGTCTTGGTGTTTCAGGGCTGAATTGGGTTTTTCCCCCCTCTTACAGAAATTTCCTGCTCATGGGAATGCTTGAAACTAGTCAATGGCTCAGCAATGTCCGGCTTGCTCTTATTATTGTAAAAATGTATCATCTCATGTTAGATTTGGGGGTAAATCTTTCAGATAATCAACTGCTTTGTTTTGCTTTGTTTCGTTCTGTTTTGCTTCATTCATCATGGACTCCAGAACTGGGAGACCCCGGAGATTTTCAAGAGAACTAACTGCCCCTGCTGCAGCCAATAAACCCGCGAGCCAGGAAAATCAGGTGAGTCACTGTGCTCACACAGCCCAGTATGGATGCTAATAGGATGTGCATTTTAAGTGTGTCTTTGGGAATCTATCCCCAGCTCACAAAGTCAGGCCTTCTCAGTGAGGCACCAACCTCGGTGAGGCTGGCTTCTGAGACGGGGCTGTTCATTTCTGGCCTGTGGAGCTGGCTCTGCTGGCAAAGCGCTTGCTTGCCCTGCATATGCAGAGACCTGGGTGCCATCTTAGCATGACATAAAACCAGGCATGGTTGTACGTACTTGTAATTTAGTACTGGAGAAGCAGAGGTAGGAAGATCAGAAGTTCAAAGTCATCCAGGCACTAGCTAGTGAGTTCAAAGCCAGTCTGGGATTAGGTGACCCTGTCTCAAAAGAAAAACAAATGATACATTCCTATGCTCCCACAAAACCTAAGTAAGTCATTTCTTTTTTTAGGGCCATTAAAGCGATAAGATTTAGTTTTTAGATCCACGTGTGCTCTTTTACTTTTCCATGCCATAAATATGTACAGTGGGCTAGAGAAAGGGCTCAGGTTAAGGCTACTTGTTGCTCTTGCGGAGGAATGGAGCTTGTATCCTAACACCCATATCAAGCAATTCACATCTGCCTGGAATTCCAGCTCCAGAGCATCTGAAGCAACTCCAGCTCTTCAGGAACTGGGGAGCTTGGATTTTCTGATCCTGTCTTCTCATAACCTTCCAATCAGGGTGCTGGCAGTGGGTGAGGAAGTCCACATTCTCTCTCTCTCTCTCTCAATGTTTTCTATCATGTTTAAGAAAGATCGTGTGGGCTGCCCCCTCCATATTCTGTTTCTCCATCATCTTTGTGATAAATTGATTTTTTTTTAAAGAGTTGATGAAGTTTCATCTCCCCCTGCACCCCATCAATACTGTGTCTTCATTGATGGTTTCTGGAGGATTGAAAAAGACTGCACTGGGCCTGTTAGCTAGATTGCTGGTTTGTTTTAAGCTCCTAGATGCAATTTTCAAGCATTTATTTTGTTCTCTTTGATTTCACGCTTATGTTCATCTATTCAGTTGAGCCCATTTTATGGATTATAAAACATAGATAAATGAAAGTGATTATTGTGGAGAATAAGGGTGTGTCTTGAATACTCATGACTTGAATATAAAGTTCAGAAATCCTTGGATTTGTAGGTTTATGTGCACACTAGAGTCTCAGTGCTAATTTTTTGCTGCCTTTGGATGAGTAACAGGCAATTTGTAGTTGATTGTGCCTTGACAATGCAGTGCCAGGTCTCATTAGCAAACAAAATAAAGATTTGTGTCTCACATCAGCTGCTGCCACCGTGTGTGATGAGTCTTGAACGCATCACAATTGAAGAGATTGTTTTAAAATGTGGGTGGTTTTCCTTTGAAATCCAGCTGCCATTCCATCTCTTCATTCTCTCCTTAGTCTTGATAATTGGAAGAAAAAAATGTATATTTGTTGTCATATTCTCCTCACCTGCCCCCCAATGACGCCTCAGCTCACTGGATTCTGGGCCACCATCATTCCATGGCAACTCTTCTCAAAGGTCAGCCCTGAATTTCTGATTGCTAGGTTTAACCTTCAGGCTTGTCAGACCACCAGTCTGCAGCTGCTGCCTTGATCTCCTTTGCAGGACCGGACAAGCTTACCTTCTCCGTTCTCAGTTTATTATCTGAAATCCCTCCTTCCTTCCTTCCTTCCCTGCTGAGCAAGCCCATCTGCAGTGAAGTCTCTGCTCTTGGGAGGATTTCTTTCAGTGCCTCTGCAACCCATCAAATAGCTCCTCTCTTTTCCTTTCCATGCAGCCTTCCTCTATTTACTGCCACATTTCTCGTAAGCCTAAAAATGTATTCAAGGAAATGAAAAAATAGAAAAGATGCTGTGAGGTAAAAGAAGAGGTCTAAATGGAAGGAAGGGGAACAAGAATTGGTAATAGGGGAGGAGAGAATTAAAATATAGCATATTGTCTCCCATAATCAGAAGCTAGATTTAAATATATGCACACATGTGTAGATAATACAAAAACAGAAAGGGCTTGTTTGAGGAAGTCAGGAGAACTGAAAGGGGAGTGATAGGGAGGTTAGTGGGGCAAAGTTAGAATGAGCAAATTTCATTTATATAGTATATGAAAACATAATTAAGGAAGGTTATGATTTTTGTACATAACCAAGAAAATGAAGCAAGGAATGTTTCCAAAGCACTTAATCATTTTCATTTTCTCTGTCCATATTTATCTTGCTGCCTTTGTCTCTAACATTGATCTCTGTTTCTATTCTGTACCCCTTCTTCATCTATTAGACTACCTTCCTTTGAACAAATTGGCTAAACTGGCTGACAAGGCGGTGCATGTTTGCTGTCTCCAAATTCTCATCAGGCAATATAGCTCAGCATGATATTGTTGCCCCTTGGCCTTGATCTCCAGATTGATGGTTGGGTTTCTCTGCTTTGATGTTTCATTTCATTCACCTTTCCAGATTAGCTCTCTGGAAGGAAGGCAGTCTGCACTAAGCAGTCAAGGATTACTGTCCCTTTCTGTGAAGCTGCTGTGTAGATACGAGCTTCCCAGAGTTCTTTTGCATAGTTTAGTCTTTCCTTTCCCGTTCATCAATAGATTCCATAAAATGTTTTTATTAGTGTGACGTATGCTTCATACTTTGGTTATATTCTAATGTTTTAAAGTTTTGGTTTTTCGTGAGTGGGGAGTATGGGGCTCTTTAAATTGACATGTGTCCTGTCAATTTAGTGTTTGTAAGTTGAAGTTGTACTTGTGTGTGTGTGTGTGTGTGTGTGTGTGTGTGTGTAAGAGAGACAGAAACAAAGACAGAGGGTGTATGTGTACTCTGTGCATATAGTGCCGTGGAGGCCAGAAAGTGGTGCCAGATCCCCGCAACTGGAGTTGCAGATGGTTGTGGGCTTCCATGTGGTGTGCCGCAAACACAACTCTGGTCCTCTCCAAGACTAGCAAGTGCTCTTTAGCGCTGAACCAACTCTCCAACTGTTGAATGAATCTTCCCTTCTGGCTCTGTAAGATACTGGGTTCATCTTGCACAGTTCCGGCCTATTAGCATTTCTTTCTCTAAGAACCCCTGTTCATTCGCCTGGACAGTGGGACAAGCAACTGAGGTCCATGAACTAGGTGTGCTTTGTGCCACCAGATGTTGGTTTTAACTTTAAGTGTGTTTTTATTCATCCATAGACCACATCTATCACATAGCATCTATCTATCTATATCTATCTATCTATCTATCTATCTATCTATCTATCTATTGCTATAAATACACACACACACACACACACACATATATGTGTAACAGATCTTCTTTCATTGTTAAATAAAAGCAAGCGTAATGAGCTATTAACCCAGGAAATAAATAAGAAAATAATTACAACATACAGACAAGATTTAGGAAAGTATAAAAAGTAAAAGTCTAAAACTGTGGAATAAAAAAAGAAGAAATAAATTCAAATAAGAAAACAGCCGTAGTTCAGACACAGGACCCAAAGTATGCATGGTGAATCTGATCTGAAAGCTTCCTCCTTGAGGACTAGCTTTTATGGCACCAGAAGGCACCAAGCAATTTTCCAAAGGAGGGAAGCAACCAGTAGCCCTCCCCAGCTGTATCACCTATGAACCACCACAAAACCCAGCATAACATGATAACCTCGGGTGCAGTAATGGCACACCTTGTTGGCAACCAACAGCTCTCTAATTGGACTTAAGTCCCACTCAACAGGCGGAAGCCATTTCTGATACTAAAAACCTAGCCGACGACCCAGGGCTAGTGAGTTCATGGATCTTGGAGGGGAGCCTGCAACTGCACTTTATTAAACCAGGACAGTCTCTAGCTGCATTCTAAATACTCATCCTAATAGTCACAGATAAGTACACTCTTCACCTTCCATCATGGAAACTGCTCTTCGGAACAGATAGAGACCATTACAAAAGCCCACAGCCAGTCAAGATGCAGACTTGTGGAGCCCAATCCCAACTGATTTATCCACAACACAATTCCTGTATCTAAGGCTTAGGGGTCATTGCAGAAGAGAATTCAGAATGACTGAAAGACCCAAAGAACAGAGAGTTTGGTGTGGGAGTATGTCTCTGAGAAATATCAGAAAAGTCTCACTAACATGGCTACTTAAACAAGACCTGAACAAGGATGACACTAACATGCTAATACGGACAGGAGGAATCTCATGGGGTTACAACTCTAGACAAAGAACAACAGGCCACTGAGGAATGTTGAGCTTGGGAGAAGTCGTCTTCCCCAGGGAAGAGCACACCAGCTGGTTATCCAGTACCAAGTGGTCATCCCTGAAAACACACACAGAAGTAATATTATACAGTGTGAACAGGCTATATTTGTATGTCCAGAAACGCACACAGCAGCAGCAGCAGCAGCATCGACAACATTTAAAGAAAAGCAGCCAAGTATTTGAGGGAGAGCAAGGGGGTACATGCAGGGGATTGAAGGGAGGAAAGGAGGAGAAATGAAGTCATTATAATCTCAAAAAAGCTTATAAAAATAAAAAAGTTTACAGAAAGAAAGAAATAGAATGTGGGTAAAGGGTCACATGAGCCGTGGATAAAAAATAAGGATAATTGCTTTTCTAGTTTTAACTCTGCCAGAGATATCTTTTTTTAATGGTACATGAGTGAATAATAGTGTAATGATAGTGAAAGTGTCACGGCTTCAGAGTGGCTGTGCTAAATGCTTACAATTTCACCGAGATGCAGAGTCTGGGACTGGGCAAGTATTTGAATGCTACTTAAGCTCACTCAAGGAACATTAAGGAAATGCTAAGAATGTAGGAGCCAGAGGGTGGGGAGGAGTGCCGGGAGATGCTGTCTTCCGGACAGGGTGTGGCTGTTGCCCTTCGGAGCTCATGAGGCTTGGTTACCTGCACAAGACCAAACAGCCCAAATCCCAGCCTGGGTAGAGGTTCACTCCTAATGACAGTTACTGGGAACTAATCGCTGCTGGGGGAGGGAGAAGCACTCTTCTTTTGGGGTGTGACCAATCTCCAGTGACGGCCCGTTCCATGTACATGAGTAGCACTGGTGAGACTCAGTAGTTTTGTTTTTAAAAGACACAAGGGGGGGGGGGGCATGTTGTGGGAATTGCAGGGAGGAGCGAAATCTCTAATAATAAATAAAAATAGCTAGAAAATATTGAACATTAATCCCAGGACAGAAGACCTATGATATTAGACACTGAAAGACACACTTTGTCAGCAACTGAGTAGAGCCTTTGACTTCCAGCTATGGTGGAAGCTTCCTGTGGACCAAGGCTCTTACAGAAGATACAGGAAACATTAACTGCAGAAAACAGCTAAAATGCAGGACCCATCACTGGAAGGTCCTGGCGAGCTGCCAAGCTGTAGAGGATAATGCAATGGCATCTTTAAGTGCTGAAGGAAAGTAAGTAAAAATCCATAGCATGAGAAAATGATTGGCAGTGGAGCCACAGAACCGAAACAAGCCGGCATTTCCACACAGAAACCGTAGAACCCTCTCCTTACCGGATTTACCAGAAGCCTTCCCAGGGTGTGGAGAGCAGAGTCCCAGTCCACTGGCTTTTCTCCTTCCTGTTGTTAAGTCTAAATGTGTGTCTGCCAGACTCCCACACTCATGCTGTGCCTGTGCCCCTGAGCTGGGATGGGAGTGGAGAGAGAGAGTGGTTTTGCTGGCTCATGTTACCACTCCCTTGGTTTGTTGTCCTGCCTATGATTCTAGCATAAATAATGCAGGCTTTTCAGTTGTTCAAAGGAATCACAACCTGAAATTAAAAGATGGAGCGTGGATGAGGTCTTGGGTGAATGCGCACTGCTGGCTTGAGCACAGCCATGTCAGCGATGCCAGTGCCTCAGGACCAGGGAAATGGCAAAGCTTTCCCTGGGTGAAGATTAGGGGAGATGTTCAAGCCTTCCCTTGACACACAGGCATGGACACCTGATCAAATTAAGTGTGCTCAGTGTTATGGCTGGGATATGAAATGTCTTTTCATGTGTTGAAGGCTTGGTCCCTAGTTTGTAGCGCTTTTGAGGGACTGATGCTACCATTGCTGAGCTCGCAGTAGAAGGGGCTGTCACAGGTGAGGCCTGGTAGGAGGAAGCAGACCACTGAGGAAATGTGTTTGAAAGGTGTAGCCTGTTCCCAGACCCCTTGCTGCCTGGCTGCTAGGAGAATGGCAACTTCTGTTGTAGAGAAGCCTTCTCCAAGATTAAAACGGTCCGTCTCCCTGGAAAACTCCCTACAGAAAAAGGTAAACAACTCAAAACAGCTTCAGGAATCTCTGAAACTGAGAAGATTCACTTCCCTAGGCTTCTCCTCCCAGGGTAAGCAACACAGATTGCTCTGCGTCACTCTCAGACAAGTTAAGCTGCAAAGACCCTGAGACCGGAGCAGCTGCTGGAAAGAAGCAGAGACCAGCAGAGCTGCCTGGGAGAAACGGGACGCTCTCCAAGCTGCTGACCTCTCTGTGGGCTGTGAATGTGCTCCAGGTTCCCAGCCCTTGGGAGCTGCTTGACACCCGTGCTGGGGTGGGCTTTGGTGACACGCCTGTCATTTCTGCTCCCATAAGTAGCCCCAGTGAAATGTGTTGGTTCACTAATGTGCGCATTGGTGGCATCTCTGCTTTGGTCTGCTGGGGTCTTCCTGTCTGGAGCAAGGAGACGCGTATGTTCCATCTTCCCCAGAACACAATCATTTTCCTCCACTGGAATCTCTCTGTTTTGCTGCAGGCCCAATGGGGACAGCACATCAAGATCTGAAACCGTAAGCTAGTAATAGAAATCTTTCATCCATTAAGTTGATTCAAGCATTTTGTCACGCCAATAAAGAATTACTAACACACTCAGGATTACCTTCAGCATAAGTTTGCTAGCTTCACATTGCTTTGCTCTGGCAGTCTGCTTTGCTCTGGCAGTCTGGCCACACAAAACAAGCCGCAGGGAGAGTCGGAGCTGTTCCAAAGAACATGATGTTGGCTCCTATTGGACTTCGAAATCTACGGCTTTTCAAGTATACGTACTGTGGGAATGGCACGTTTCCAGTAAGAGGAGGGGGGTAGAAGGTTGAATCCCCTCACTTTGGCACCCTTTGGTACCCTACTCCAGCCTTCTGACAGATATTGGCTTGGTATTTGCTTAGGAAAGGTGTCTTGTTAGGCACCAAGTATTCCTTAAGTATTCCAGTAAGTATTCCTTAATGACGCAGAGCCTATGTAATTTACTACTTAATGGTGGATGCTGTTGCACTTCAGCATTTTAGTTGACTTTATATGGTGGCTTTTCTTCATGTCTTACAGAATTAGACCCAGTGTCTTGTAGCTGTATTTTATAACTTGGCAAAAATGCTGACGCCTGTTGTTTTCTTGCTCCTAGTTTTGACAGGTGCTTCCAATGTGTCGCCATTAAGATAGATGTTTCTGAAATCACGTTGACAGGGTTATGTATTTATTCCTAGTTTTCTAACGTGTTTTCCCCGCTCCCAAATGCATTTTGAAAGCTGTTTATGCTTTTTCAGCAACTCTTGAGATTTTCATATATTCTTATAGAAGACACATATCTTGTACATTGAGACATCTGAATAGAAAAATATTTTAGAAAAGTTAAGTCAGAAACCCTAGGTGGGTGAGAGATTATCCAAAATCACACGCATTTTATTAGATAGTGGCACCTTCTTCTTTTGTTAGAAGTGAGTAGAGCTAATATTCTGATCCTACCACTTCCCAACTGAATTATCTTGCTCCTTTAAAAGAGGTTGATTTTCCTTACTTTTTAGTTGTGTATATGTGTGTGTGTGTCTTTGTGTGGGTGTGTATGAGTGAATACAGATCCCAGAAGAGTGTGTCAGATCCCAGAGCTGTGGGGACAGACTGCTGGGAACTGAGCTCTGACCTTCTTCAAGAGCAGAGCGTGCCCCTCTCTGCTGAGCCATCTCTCCAAGCTACATTTAATTGTTTTAATAAGCTTGTACCTGTTGCCATTGTGTATATGAGATACTTAAAAAAACCTCTATAGGACAATTTAAGCTTAAAGTGGGTCAACTTCACCAGTGTGAACTACATCAGTTATGGGACAAGATTAGCACATAGCCTCCCAACTCAGAAGACCAAAGTGGTTTATGAATCTGTGCTGAAGCTCTTCAGACACTGTCTAGCCAGAAGTATATTGCTCTAAGTCAAATAAGTGTCCTTAGAAGGCAGTGTGCCCAGCCTTCGCTCCACAACTTTGAATAGAATTCTAAGTCACAGTAATGGAAACTCTTCAGCCTGAGACAAATAGAGAAGTCTCATGAGAAAAAGGTTTTACTGCGGCATTTGCCCCAATGGATTCAAACGTCTTCTTTCTCTGAGGGAAGAGTATTCAAGACACATCCTTATTCTCCACAATAATCACTTTCATTTATCTATGTTTTATAATC
>NW_026596240.1:11532092-11535183 GCF_907164565.1 Psammomys obesus | reverse complement strand
GATCAGAAAATCCAAGCTCCCCAGTTCCTGAAGAGCTGGAGTTGCTTTCCCAATAACATGTAATTCATGTCTCCACCCCAACACTGCCAGCTGTATCGGAAAAACTGCTACTGACTTCCAGTCAGTGGTTACCTGAAAACAGTAGGCCAGATGGATGACAAGCGGTAATCAACAGAAAAAAAAAAAAAAAAAAAAAAAAAAAAAAAAATCCCAGAAGCTAAATCCATCCATGGGAACAAATTGAAAACGGAATGGTCTCTAATAAAAGTCCACACTAAGGTGAGTGAAACACCAGCCAGCACAGTTAGAAGACTGCCCCCTGGTCCCTGAGAACCTCAGGGAGATTAACAATGCGTAGAGCTGGCATAGTAAAGGGTTCTTTTAAAATGTTGTCCTGGCACCTCGAAGCCTGAAATTTAAGCAGGCAAGGAAGACCGGCTGGCTATCTGGACTCTTAGCCTCCTTGTTTCCGACACAGCACCACCACACAGGTGCCCTGGAGAACCTCGGCTTAGGTTCCACTGTCTGTGACATGACATCCCTGTGGATAAAGAACCCCGGGAGACGAGTGGAGTGACAGGAAGTGGCGGTCTGCGCATAGAAGAGGCTGCCTGGGCTGCAGGGAGCAAGCGCCTGGGATAGACAGCCCCAGATCTGCATTGAAAACAGAGCCAGGCCAGGCAGCCAGAGAGCCACCCACGAAGCTTGACTTGTCTCCTTACTGCATACTATCACTGCAACTCCTACAGACCCTGGCCAATTGCTGCAGGGACGCTGGCAATGTCAGCAAGTCACATGGGTGGCATTGTTGATCTTAGATGATAAAAGAGCATAGCATACCTGGCAATGAGCCCAGCCAGGAATTAGACCAAATGGTGCCCAGCAGCCCATTAATGCAGGCAGGAGGAGGGGGCATCCCTGTCTTTGTTGAGTCAGAGTAGATGTGAAAACTGCCAGCTGGAGCCACCCTGTCTGACCACCCGGGAAGCCGCTTTGTAAGGTGGAGCGGCTTCCACCACAGGTAGGTGGAAACTAGTTGATTGCAGTGCCAGATCTTTAGGTGAATGTTAGATTTAACAGCAAATGCACGGAATGCTAAATATTAAAACTTGAGAATCGTGAGGGGGCATAAAAAGCTCTTGGGGAAGGTCACTTTTGAGCATCTTTTTGCATCTGTGTCTCTTTACATCCCCCATGGTGGCTCAGTTACAGTCTTAGTTAGGGTCACTATTGCTGTGATGAAACATCATTATCAAAAGCAAGTTGGGGCGGAAAGGGTTTACTTGGCTTACATATCCTGAATCACAGTCCACTGAGAGAACTCAAAGCAGAAACTCAAACTGGGCCAAGAACTCCAAGAACTTGGAGGCAGGAGCTGGTGAAGAGGCCATGGAAGGTGCTACTTACTGGCTTGCTCCTTGTGGCTTGTTCAGCCTGCTTTCTTATAGAACCCAAGACTACCAAGCCAGGGGTGGCATCACCCAAGTGATCTTGGCCCTTCCATATCAATCACTAATTAAGAAAATGCTCTACAGTCTTACCTACAGCCCAATCTTAGGGGGGCATTTTCTCAATTAAGTTTTCCAGATGACTATAGCTTGTGTCAAGCTGACACAAAACGAGGTGTCTCTGTGATAAGACACCTGACAAAAGCATTTAAGGAATTTGAGCATTTAAGGTTTATTTTGACTCCATGATGGAAGCCATGGAGGCAAGAGCTTAAGGCAGCTGGTCACATCCACAGTCAGGAAGTAGAGGTAGCTGACCAGTGTTCAGCTCACTTTCTCGTTATTCAATCCAAAATGTCACGCCCTGGAATGGTGCCTCCTAGATTGCATATGCCTTCCTACTTCAACGTGCCTATTGAAAAGAACCTCTCAAAGTCATGTGCAGAGAGATCTTCCACAGGATTCTAGGTCTCCTCAAGTTGGTAGTTGAGACTAATCATCAAAAGTGGTATTAACTGACAGTGCTGAAAAACTGCCTGTTAACTCCACAACCTGCTTTTTCTAGTCCCACTCAAGTATTTCCAAATTAGGACAGTGAGAGCTGTCTTTCACAGTGTACATCCCAAGCTTGGAGTGTGTGGAGTATCTACAGTATCTCTCAGAGAGCTCAGCTCGTTTGAGCTGAGTGGCAGATACTCCTTTGCCAATAGTGTTTAAAAGGTGTCCCTCTGCCATTTCTTCTGAGAGCTTGATAGAGACTAGGCAATCATAGGCAAAAAGAATGACACAAAGACTTGAGGAACTTAAGTGTCCTGTGAACGGCAAATGTGTTACCTTGAGGAAACTATAGAGAATAAAACAAATGGAAAGGTGATGAGAATTGAGAGGGAAAGCAGCATCAGTGAAGGGCCCACCTTGAATGCTATATAGGCAAGCTTTTTAGACAGCTTCAACAAATTACACAAGTTCATGGCATCAAGCAGTGCAGATATGCTCTCTTCCATCTGGAGGTCAGGAGACTGTATTATTAGAGAGCTCTGACAAGGGTGTTAGCCCCAGAAGAGCAGGAACAGAAATATCTTAGCCAGGGTTTGTATTGCTGTGATAAACGCCATAATCAAAAGCAGCTTGGGGAGGAAAAGATTGATATCAGCTTACAGTTTCATATCACAGTTCACTACTAAAGAAAATCAGGGCAGGAGCTCAAACACGGCAGGAATCTGCAGGCAGGAGCTAGTACAGAGGCCATGGAGGAGTGTTGCTTACTGGCTTCCTTTCATGACTTAATCAGTCTGCTTTTTATACTAGAACCCAGGACCACCAGTTCAGAGGCAGCTCTGTTCACAGAGAGCTGGGAACTCCCACATCAACCATCAATCAAAGAAAAATAAAATAAAATAAAAAATAAAGCACCATAACCTTTCCCAAAAGACAACCATGTAAATGTATTTTTTCTAAATTAAGTTTTCCTCTTCCAAAATGAGACCTTGGGTCAAGTTGGCATAAAACTAGCTAGCACAGGAACCTTCAAATATAAGCACAAAACCCTTGGGAATCTGCTACTGCACATGACATAAGCCAAGGAGGAATAAGAAGAGAAAGAAAGAAAGAAAGAAAGAAAGAAAGAAAGAAAGAAAGAAAGA
>NW_026596240.1:11528271-11532082 GCF_907164565.1 Psammomys obesus | reverse complement strand
AGAAAGAAAGAAAGAAAGAAAGAAAGAAAGAAAGAAAGAAAGAAAGAAAGAAAGAAAGAAAGAGAGAGAAGGAAGGAAAAAAGGAAGAAGAAATAGGAGGAAAAGGAAGAAGGGGAGAGGAAAGAAAAAGAAGGAGTATAAGAAGAGAAGAAAGAGATAGAGGAAAAAGAGGGAGATGTGGAGGGGAAGGTAGAATAGGGAGAGGAAGTAGACAAATAGGAGAAAAGAAAAAGAGAGGGAAAAGGAGAAAAAAGGAAAAGGAGAAGTAGAAAGGGAATGATATGGAGAAAAAAGGAAAGGAAGAAGAGAAGAATAAAAGAGAGACAGAAAAAAGAGGAAGAGAGAAAAGAAAAGACACCAGTTAAAGAAGAAAAAGCACATTGTCCCAGAATCTGATTCCCCAACTAGTAAATGCTTTCCTTTCTCCATCTGAGAGACTGTCAGCTGGAAGACACAGCTCTACAGAACACAAAGTCAGGGGTCAGGGTGTTTGCTCATTAGCCAGGACACAGTGATTCATCACAGAGTTTACACCTTACGTTTATTAAACGAGTTCTTTGAGACTAGGCATTTCGGTGGATTCTTTAAAACATCATGTATCACTCATATGTCCTGTTCTAATACAAATGTGCAACTTACTGTAAAAATGAACACTTGGTAATGGGTGAGATAAAGCCCCCAAATGCATCTTTTGCCACCAAGTGAAGCATCTAGCGCCGTTAGATGTAAAGGGTTACATCTAAGTTGTTGGCCAAACGGGACCCATGGCAACCGCACACATCTCAGGCTATTGCCAAGTCTATAGTTGCTGTCTGCAAACTGGTGGTAAAGGCCTATTGCTGAAGACAATACTTCTCATTTCACTGAACATGGAGTAGAGCTGCTGCCTAACTAGTTTCAGCCTTACTGACTAGTGCTGACTAGTGGAAGGTACTCTGCATGCTACCAGAGGAGCAAGGTAACCTCAGCTCAGCTACAAACTCTGTGACCTACAATGGTGAGCTGCCTGCAAGGTGTGGCTGGTGCGGCAGTGACATCAAAGGCGTTGGAGAAACCAACCACTGTCTGGTTAGAGTTAAGGCCCGCTCCACGAGACAGCCATAGAGCAGCCCCTTGCTCAGTCGTCACCAGAGAAGATATCCTTATGGGAACTATCACAGAGACCCACATCTGGACGATGTCAGAACTGAGAGAATTTCTTCTAACAATCAGTCCTAGGTGAGATGTCTCATCAAAGCCTCCTCTCAGGGCTCAGGAAGTCACGAAGACAAGAAGGCAGAGAGATTGTAAGAGCTTAGAGGGGCTGCAGGGCACACGGAAACTGTCCTACAGACAACAGGACTGACACAAATGAACCCACAGAGACTGTGGCCGCATGCACAGGCCTGCATATGTTCAGGCCAGATGGGGTCCCAGAGCTGAGAGGGGGAAGTGGATGTGAGCTCCAATCCCCAATCTGAAAGTTATCTCTAACAGACACACTCCTGCACAGGAAAAATCTGTTTTCCCTAGTGGAGTGTCACTGGGTATGTTAAGGACAGTCCAGGGTAGGCCCCGTGCCCAGGAGCGGATAGCCAGCACAAAATAAACCCAATCATAGTCTTGTAGTCTTTTGGTCTCATATTTCTTGGTTTGGGCATTTATTTTCTTACCTTTCTTTTTGCTTATATATTATAATTTCTGATTTTATTATTTCATGGTTTGGGGGGGGGTGTTTCTTGAATTTGTTTCTTTTTAATATTCTGGTTTGTTTGAGGTTTTTGTTGTTTGTTTTATAAGGAAGAAGGGGCATGGATTTGGGTGAGTGGAGAGATGAGGAGGATCTTGAAGGAGCCAGAGAGGGGAAACAGTGAGCAGAATATATTGTATAAAAAATGTCCAATAAGAACTTTTAATTTGGGGCTGGAGAGATGGCTCAGAGGTTAAGAGCACTGGCTGTTCTTCCAAAGGTCCTAAGTTCAAGTGCCAGCAACCACATGGTGGCTCCCAACCATCTATATAATAAGGTCTGGTGCCCTCTTCTGGCGTGATGGCTCACATGTAGGCAGAATGCTATATAAATAATAAATAAATATTTTTAAAAAGAACTTTTAATTTAATTTTAAAAATACACAAACTTTCGGGGGATGCTGGAGAATGATGGAGAAAATCACGGTGGCTTGTGTGGGAGAGCAAAGCGTCTCATCTCACAGAGTGCTGAGGCCTTTGGTGTTCTGTGCGCTCTCTGCAAAGTGCAGGCTAAGGACAGTCACGGCCTCTACCCCCCAGATGCCAGCAGCAGCCCTCTCCACTCCTGACTGCCATATTGGCTCCAGACATTGTCTAGTACTCCGGAGACACTTTTACTACCAGGGACAAAAACATCCCCGCTCAGAAACACTGTTTTAGCATGAGGTCCCTGTCCAGTGTATCACCTGCTGATCTTTTTGCTCTTATGATGAAAGCTATAAATTGTATGCTCAGGTTAGCTGCCTGTGTTTCTTTATCCCTTAACAACGCATCTGGAAGATTTTGCACATATGTGCGTGTGCGTGTGTGTGCGTGCACGCATGCGCTCATACCCTACTTAGGCTTACTATTGCTGTGATGAAACACCATTACCTAAGCAAATTGGGGAGGAAGTCAGGGCAGGAAGTCAAGCAGGGCAGGGCCTGGAGGCAGGAATTGAAGCAGAGACCATGGAGGAGTGCTGCTAACTGGCTTGCTCATGACTTGCTCAGCCTGCTTTCTTATAGAACCCAAGAGCATTACCAACCATGATGGGCTGAGCCCTTACCTATTAATCACTGATTAAGAAAATACCCTATAGGCTTGCAGAAAGCCTGATCTGATAAAGGCATTTTCCCAATTGAGGCTCCCTTATCTCTGATGACTATAGCTTGTGTCAAATTGATGTAAAATTGGCCAGCACAATGTATGTGTGTGGATGTGTGTGTGTTCAGGTATACACATCTGAGTGCTAATGAGTATGGGGGGGGGCAGATGTCAAATCTGGGTATCTTTCTTAAGTGTTCCCTGCCTTATATTTTGAGACAGGATTTTTCACTGAACCTTGAGGTCACTGATTCAACTCGCCAGCTGGCCAGTGAGCTCCAGGAATCCTCGTGGGATTACAGGAGGCAGTCACTGCACTCGGCTTTTCTGTGTTAGGGCCAGGAATCTACAGTGGGTCCTCACACTTTCATGTAAGCACTTTACTGATGGAGCAGTCTCCCACGTTCTCGTGGAAGCAGAACATCATACTGAACCATCCCCAAGTGTTGGAAACGAGGCTGTTCCCAAATTTTACACCATTATAAAATAATGTCATGATGACCACCTTGTGCTAAACCCATTTTCTGTAACTGATTATTTGTCTGAGATGGATGTCTCATAATAGAGTTAGCAAGCCAAACAGTACAGAGGTGTCTGAATTACACGAGCAAAGTGTGCAGGCTTGGCGACACGGCTGGGAACACCATGTCGAGAGTGTGAGTCACCACCTTTGAAAACATGCTCTCAGAGAACCTGCAGCCGCCTCCCCACACAGCACAATTCCAACGGCATTCCAAGCACTTAACCCTATACCCACAGGCAGAAGTGTCACTCGCCCTCCTCATCAAAGAAGCATCTTTTTGCAGCAAATGGAGGCCATTACAGAAATCCACAACTGGTCAAAATGGACTAGGAGACTGTGTGTGCCCAACCCCAACTGACATCTCTGCAATGAAACCACTAAACCTATGGCTCTGGGATATCAAAGAGGAGGCAGACAGATATTAAGAGCTAAAGGACCATGTTGTAGAAAAGAGAAAAGATGTTGGGCTGTGTC
>NW_026596240.1:11515807-11528261 GCF_907164565.1 Psammomys obesus | reverse complement strand
GTGTGACGATTTTATTTGACCGCTATCACAAATAACATGACACAGCCACCTGTTAGATTTTTATAATTGCCTTATTACCTTGGGCTGGGCAGATGTTTCTACCTATGCTATCTCAATAACCTCATCATACACCTCCCAGCCCCCATCCAAAGCCATCCGTATTAATCACTCCTATCTAGGCTACCTTCCATCCATTATGCTAGGATATCTGCTTGGATTCTTCATCTGGGCCCTTTCATGTCATTATTGGAGTCCTTCCACTCATGTGGTTTCTTCTCCATGCTAACCCATCACGTCCTCCTTCCTCCTCTCTTCCCATTTGTCTTTTTCCCATTTCAGTCCTGTCCTTTAAAACCCGGAACCTTAGCAATGCTTACCCTATTTTGCCCTGCCCAGGTCTGCAGGCCATTTAATCAGCCAGTCAGGTAGGTTTATGTAACAAGCATAGGGGTACCCAGGCAGTAACCAGATCTTGAGGGCCAGTAACCAGCATCAACAGACAAGCATCAGACCAACCACCAACAGGACCATGATACCAAGTCCTGCATAATGGCTACACAAGCTGACATAAAGTGTGGGGGTGGGGGAGGTCTCTAAGTTCCCACCAGTAGAGAGACAGCTTCAGGCAGGTCAATGACTGCTGAGAGAATCTGTTTCTTAGAGAACAGCCCTCTGATGACAGGTCGATCCCAAATTCTCACCCCTAAGAACATAAAGATCTCTCTCTCTCTCTCTCTCTCTCTCTCTCTCTCTCTCACACACACACACACACACACACACACACACTGTGAACCAGGACCTTGACTATATTAAATCTAAAGCATTCTGTGCAGAAGAAAGAGGCTGAGAAAGCAGATAACACATCAGGCTGAAGTGTACTTCTGAGACCCTCTGGGAGGCTGATGAAAACTCAAATAAAATAATAATAATAATAATAATAATAGTTATTATTATTATTATTATTATTATTATTATTATTATTATTATTCCATCCTACCAAGCATTTCTTTGTTGACAAAAATGGTCTGAAAATTCACAGGCAGATCTGAACGTGTGTTGTCTTGGCCACCAGAGCAGATACTAAAGGCTTCAGAAAGCACCATCAGCTCTCACTGTGACAGTTGTGCTGAACAGAGACCCTTGGCTGCCTGTGGAGGTAAACGGGTCACTTTGTCCATATCTGATTCTTTCCGGGCTATTTTTGTATATAAAGTGGAGTCTGTAGGTAAAAGGCAGATATACAGACAGTCTCTCTCTCTCTCTCTCTCTCTCTCTCTCTCTCTCTCTCTCTCTCACACACACACACACACACACACACACACAGGTTCAAATCCCAGCTTTGGGGTCAGGATGTAAATGAGCCATGCAAGGCTCACTGAGCATCAAATTTCGGGAAGTCCCTGTTCTCTGAGACTCACTTGCCTGACCCCAATGGTACACCCTTCTCTAATACCAGGAGCCCAGGACCTCCCTACAACACCACCCTTGTTCAACAGGGTCGCTTACCGACTGGCTTTAGACCAGTCACAGAAATAGTATACTTAACGCACGTGACCCTGGTGGCCACCGAGTGAATGACTGGAGACAGCTAGGGCTGTGCTGGCTACAGTCCATCAGCACCGTTCTCCCGCGTCTGGAGTTCAGGCTTGAGGGTACCATCTCACACACACACGCACACACACACACACACTCACACACACACACACACACACACGCACGCGCACACACACTCAGAAGCAGGGCTTCTCTTGCTGTCTTTCCGTGTGTCTAATGTGAGTTACAGTACTGCAGAGTGTGTGCACATGTGTGTGCGTCTGTTTCTGTGCACACCTGAAGCTCGTGCTTGGTGTCCTCCACTGTCGCCCTTCACCGCATAGTAGAATATGTGTATGAGTGTTTATAAATGGCAAGCGCGTTTATTCATTCATCATTGTGTGAATGTGCTCCCACAAGCATACACTCATCTTTTGAAGCCGTGTCTTTCACGGGACCGGGAGCTCGCTACCGGGTAGTGTGGCTGGCCAGCAGTGGGTGGCCCGAGAGCACGTCCCTGCAGGGCCGTGGAGATGACTACCCCTGTCGCTCCACTCGAATGGAGCCCTTCTGCCTCACGCGTCTCTCCCCTCCCTCACTGACTCTCTGAAACCCGGAGGATGCAATCACCGCGCTATTCACAGCATCTCAACAAGGACCAGGTCTTTGAGCAGCACCTTCCTTTCATGCGTAGAGACGCTCCCGTCGCTGCTGTAAAACCTCCACAGTGACTGGCACCGGATGCCCGGCAACACACACGCCCCCACGGCTCTCAAGCGTTATCAGCCCAGGAGAAGCGTTCTGGTGTGATTTCAATGGGCTGGAGGGGACAATGGCTCTTGATTGGGACGCCCCCAGCCCCCAGCCCCAGTCAGAAAGCAACAGCAGCACAGTGTTGGGAATGACAGCCGTGTTCCGCAGCCACCTCACACTCCGAGGAATTGTTGAGATTAGAGTCAGACTGTCAGGGAACGTGAACGTTCTGTTTCTCAAAAGAGCGGGGGCAGGGAATGAAGTGACCGTCCATCTGAGCTGTTGTCCTACGTTCATTACACACACAGTGTGGGATGCTGGCATGGCCAGCAGTGCAGCTACCGCTGTCTGTTGCTGTGGTTTTCTTCACGCCAGGCACATCCTATAACCACGCTGCCTCATTAACCGTCATAACCACCTTATAAGGCATTTGTTTTAGTCGTTTTCTGTTGCTGTAACTAAATACCACAAACTGGATAACTTATAAAGGGAAAAAATGTATTTATCTCATGAGCCATCCCTCCTTGCTCCATCTTGTGTCATTTCCATCTGCTCTGTCCAGTCCCTCTCTTTGTTCTGCAAGCTGCATGTTCACTTCTATTTCCTCCGAGATCCCAAAGTTTTCATTGACATTCTTCTGTGTATACAATGTTTAAAACAACTGTTTGGTATTGGAGGTGAGGTAAGCTGCTTTTGTGAAAAAAATGGGTTTTGAATAATACTTAGAAAATAATAAGATGTTGTGATTGAGAAGGGAGCAGAAAAAGAGAGTCCACCTCTTATTCTAGTTAAAAGTGTGAGCATGCCTGCCCATGTGTGTGTCTGCACTGATAGCTAACACCAACAACACCAAGCATATTCTAATTGGAATACAGATTTCAAGACAATAAAATAAATATTTTCTATTGGTACTTAAAATAGGATAGGTTAATAATCCATTTTTTCCTGTTTCTCAAGGAATATTTGACAGGAGTTTAGAGCCCTAAAAGCTTATATTTTCAAAATTCTGTAAAGCTTTTTATAACCTGATCAACAGCAACAGCCCCAGCACCCTGCAGTAGACAATTTGATACTGCATGGGAGACGATTGTGATAAGCAGCTCAAATGCTGAAGAGGGCACTCAGGTCCACACACACAACCGAACCGGTCCCCTTCGCCACCATACATTCACTTTATAATTAAATCCAGCCTGAGCCTTCGGTGAGCTTAGGTGCCTTCCTCTTCTGTGCGGCGGCCTTAGGAAGGCAAGGGTCTTACAGTGGTCATTAGGAAGCCTGTTCTGCCTTTCAAGATCAGAACGTCTGCTGGCAACCCCATCTTTCCAGTGTTTTATGCTTTGTAAGCTCCGTTCTTGTACTGTTGAACACAATACTCTGAGAGGCAGGTAGAGATACAATCAGTTCTGTCATGCATGTTCTGAGCGCCTCCAGCAGCCCATCACCGTGCTGGTCCAAGACACAATGCTGAGGAAAATGCACCCTTTGACTAAGGGCCAGGAAGTCCAAGCAAAGGACTTCAAATGATTGCAACTACACTCCTGGTTGGATAGAAATAATAGAGACTTTGATGCAGAATATATCTACTCTACCTTACAGATATGCTAATCACCGGAGTCATTTAGCCTGCTTTGCAATGAATGTTTGACAGATATTTATGATCCTAATAGCTCATGTCCTCAAAGCGCTGTAGTGCTTTCTATAACCTAATTCACAGCAACAGCCGTCGCTCCCTCTAGTAATCAATTTAACGTTTGATGAGTCTTTCTCCTGGTAACCAATACAAACAGAAGAAAATGGTACCGTCTGCGAGTGGTTTTGCAGTGCCATCTGAGTTCAGATTCACCAGGCTACAAAAAACACTTCCATAAAAATAAATGACTGCAACTTGGTGCTGTAATTTCTGTAATAGAAATAGCTATGGACTGCAACAGGCCAGACAATTAATATCAATTGAGGAGGTGACTTCGGAAATCCCACAGGGTAGACACAGTATTTAGACTGCACAGCAACGGAGGAGTGGAGTGCATTTGATCCATAATGGAGGGGACAGGAAGGGCATTCCAGGAGTGAGAAGAGCCTGAGTCCAGAAACTGAGGACGGAGCACACCTGGCATGTTCAGAGGTCATCTGTCATCTGCTGCAGAGTTTGCTGAGACAAGTGGATGTTGAGGATGTGTAGACAAAGACGAAACTGGACGAAATCAAGAAGCCACAGCATTTACGACAACCCAAGGGGGAAAATGTTCTGGGCTATTAAGTCAAGGGCAGATAAACGCCCATGTTTATTCACAAAGCAAATATTTGCTGAACGCTGTCCCAGTTAGTTTTAATTGTCAACTTGACATAGCACAGAGTCATCTGAGAGGAAAGCCTCCAATGAGCAGTTGTCTAGATCAGATTGGTCTTTCAGAGCACATTTGTGGGGGGGTTGTCTTGGTTGGAACTGGTGCAGGCGGGCCCAGCCCACTGTGGGCGACAGCATTCCCTGGATTGTGTAAGGAAGCTAACGGAGCGTGAGCCAGCAAGTGAGTTTCCTCCCTAACTTCCTCCATGGTGAACTGTGACCTGGAAGTGTAAGCCGCATCTCCCCTTTCCTCCTTTTGGTCAGGGGGCTTGAGCACAGTAACAGAATGAAACTAGAACAAGCTCCCTGTGTTCACTCAGCAAGGGATTCCTCCAGTAGTTAAAAACGATGGTACGGGGCAGTCCTAGCACTGAGGGGTGGAGGATGGGGGTTGGGGAAGGGTACAGGAGGCTCCCTGGACCTACATAGCCATCCAGCTTAGCCTACTTGTTCCATGTTCCAAGCCAGTGAGAGACCTTGTCTCCAAAAAGTGATGGACAGTGTCTGAGGGACCACCAAAGGTTGTCCCCTAGCTTGTACGCGCATGCACACACATATGTAAGTGCACACACACACACAGGTCATTCTATAAAATAAAAGATCCTGCCTTGAGCAATAGAAAGCTACATAAAGCTGCTTTACGAGAAACTGTTGGAAATGTTGGGGGTGGAAACCTGGAATGGGAAGTTGCAGGGGTGGGGCTCATTTGCTCTTGAGTTGCAAGGACTGAAATCTGTTGAAATAAAGCAGAGCATCTTCTGCAGTATTTTGTGTGTCGCTGCATAAACACTCTGCATGCTGCACAGGACCCGACACTGGTGCAGGACAGGGTCTTACCCTGTGGTATTTCACTCCCACAGGCAGCCCTGAGCGTCCACAAGCAGCACTTGAAAGCACACAGCACAAACTATGGAGCTTACCGTCTGACTTCAGTCCTTCGCAGCTCCATCTTCACCTTTTCGCCTTGAAGAGAGGCTGATGAGCTCACGCTCAGGCTGTTCTGGAAACATCTCTGATCCCCAAGTGACAGACTTAAGCCACAGAATCTGGCTAGACAGTTCTATTTCTTCCTGCCTTTCTTTTTATGTTGTTTTCTGACTTGAGCTGTTTGGGGGTCCTCTGTGGGGGGTTCTCTTTTGTTGTTTTGTGGGGTCATTGTTTTCACTTGTTTCACTTAACTTGTATGTATGTGTGTGTGCATGTGTGTGTGTGTCTGCCTGTGTGTGCCTGTGTGTATATGCAGGCTCGTGTGTGTGAATGCCACAGATCAGTGATGGGTACCTTCCTCACGGTATCTCCACTTTCTGTTTTTGAGACAGGGTCTCTTGCTGAACCTGGCCAGCAGGCCTCAGTGCTGGGATTATGCCCCTGTGCCCTCAAGCTGGCCTTTTCATGCCAGTGTTGGGGATCTGAACTCAGGTTCTCGTGTTTCCATAGCAGGCACTTCACGCACTGAGCCGTCAGATCCCCCAGATCTGCTTACCCTGGCATTCAACCCTGCATCTTAGTGACATAGCTGGGCAGGCACACTGAGGCATCGAAGCTCACTGGGTGGGAAGGAGCTCTTTCCTTAAGGAGGCAGAGGCGGTGAGAGTCTATGAGCGTTTGCGCAGCTTTCTCCTGGTCTCTGGGAAAGAACTAGGGAGGAAATCCTCTCAGTTAACACCGATGCCCAGACACCTGGAGGAATGCCTTAGGCACCTTTTGCAAAGGAATCACTGGGGTCTTGGATGACTGAAGGAAGAAGAAAAAGTCGTGGCTGCCAAAGTTCTCAGACCCACAGCCTCAGCCCACCGGACTCACAGACTGGGTTTTCTTTGTCCTTTGCAGCCACTGAAGGCTTCAGCCAGGGAAACGGCATCATACATGTCTTTTAAAAACTACTGTTGTGTGTGTGTCTCTCTCCCTCCCCACCTCTCTCCCCTGCAATCTGGAGCTTGATCTTTGACTAGACTGGCCGGCCAGCAAGCTCCAGGGCTCTCCTGTCTCACTGCTTCGGTTTCAGGCACACCCCACCACATCTAGGGGCTGAATTCAGGGGCTCAGGCTTCCGAAGAAAGTGCTTTGCTGGCTGAGTCCTCCGTTTGGTCCAAACTGATTGATGTTATGTTTTGTAAAGTGAACAGAAAACTACTCAGTAGCAAAGCATGACACAGGTCAGGTAGTCTGCCAACTGGCAGCAGGCTCCTTGGGCTAGAGCACTCAAGGCCCCAGCCCATGTGTCTTGTTTTTCATGGTTAATCTGGTTACCATGGACAGCCTGGAAGGGGTGGACTGAACGTGACACTGAGCAGGAGGCTGGGACCATAGGGTGGTGAGGGCATGAGCGGAGTGGTAGAATCTGGTGTTGAGACGGAAGAACACAGCTATGTGACAAAGGATGGCTTTAGCCACCTACTTTTTTCTGTTGTAAAATGTAGATTGTGAGCACAATTAATTCAATATTTTAAACTAAAAACCCAGTGACAGGGGCTGGGGAGATGGGGAGAACCCCTGTTTGGTCTCCCAGAACCCACATTTAAAAACCAAAATAAACCCAGGTGTGGCAGCACGCTGTAATCCCAGCACTATGCCCGTCCAGTCTGCTGGGGTGTCAGGCCAGTGAGACCCTGTCACGAAGGTGTTGGTAGGAAATGGGGTGAGGCGAGGTAAGAGAAGGTGAAGAGAGAAATAATCAGACTGCATTAGATACATGCAGGACAGTGTCAAAGAACGAACAATTTTTAACAAGTTGATGACACCTGAGGAAGAACAATTAAGGCTGTCCTCTGGCCTTTACATACACTCACATGCTACATACGTATGTTTGTGTATATACATATATACACACACATACTTACACATGCATGTGCATGTGTTCCCCAAACACACATGAACACATACATGCATGCAGGCACCAAAGGGGTTTTAAATTAGGCTCCACAGAGTGTTGCATGTCTTTAATCTCAGCATCCAGCGGGCAGCAGCAAGCAGATATGAATTGGAGGCCAACCTGGTCTACATAATGAATTTCAGGTCACTCAGGTCTACACAGTGAGATCCTATCTAAAATAAAAAAAAACATCAAAAATCAAATTGAAAACTAATAAATCTTTCTGAATGTAAAATGGACAATAATCTAGGAGTGTATAAATATAGGCATGCCTATAACACACAAATATATACATTAGGATATATATAAATATATATGTAGACATAGAAATGATATGCATATATGTATGCTTAGAGTACATCCTGGAGTAATATCAAATCTTTCAAAATAAAAAGTATTCTTGAAATAAAAACCAAACATCCCCGACAGCGGTAAAACCAGCCGCCACACATGAAGCAGCCTTCACACTGGACACAGCAGCAGTCCCTGGCTTTGGCCAAGGCAGGGCCTTGATTTATTTCAATACTGGGATTCTTCCTTCCAGCACAGTTCCCACGGAGGCCTGCGCATATCAGAGGCCACAGGTGGATGCTATGGTGGAAGGCTATGGCTACATCCTACCTGCAATACTCATGCCTAAGGTGGCTCCTGAAAGCTCCCCCTTTCCAAAAACAAAGCCAGTGTGCATCTGAGCCTGCTCCACAAGACGTTCGTTTCTTCCCGCTCGGCTGAGCTTTAGGGCTTTCAGCAGGAGAAGCTGTGTCTGATGCATTTGATTGATGTGTGCATGACAGAAGGGGCTGAGGAGAAGCCTGGCTTCGATCCACTACTGTGCAATGGCTACAAAGAGTGTTTAGTGAAGGCAGTCCTACGCTGATCAGAAAGATGCCTTAGACAGGAAGATAAAATATTCAGTGAGAAGTAAAATTGCAGAAAGCTTTGGTTTTTACAGAAAGAAGACAAAAGAGAGATGCAGACATGGCCTGCAGGCAAATTGCTCGAGCCACCTTAGGACTAAGCTACAAGCATAGGCTCCTCCTGTGGAGTCTAGGTCCTGGCAAAGGAAATTAAGCATGTGCTGAGGAGCTCAGGCCATCACAACCCTTTGTTAGCCACCACCCAGGCATGGAGAGAGCAGAAGAGCTCCCACACCCCTGTCTGCAGCCAGCTCTGAGGCTGGTGAGGGATGGCAGGAAGCCCATTCAGGAAGGAGTTCCATGAGGCTCCCGATGCTGTTTCCCCACCCTGTGCTTCCCTGATGCTCCATCATTACTTGGCAGCTACCTAGTGTTCAAGCGACTGCGTTCCTAAGCTGAACCCATACACGTCATCCCCACAGACGTAGCCAGTTTCTCCTGAGATGGGTATCGTCAATTCCTGACAGTCCTCTGCATGCCTCGCTGAGGTGTCTAGATCAGCAACCATGAACTTCAACTCTTTCTTTTTTTTTCCCCCTGACAATTGAAGATATAAGCATTAAGCTTCTATCTCTTTCTCTAGGTCAATATACCAACACTGTGGTATATCTCCAACGGACCGCTACACAGCTAGAAAGAGGAAGACCCTGTTGATACATGTGCTGATCCGAGTTTACTTCAAAGGCACCGCAGCGAGAGACACCAGGGTCAGAAGGCCACACACTAGATGATTTCCATGTACAGCCTTTTGGAGAAGCAGACTATAGAGTTGTAGAGGATACAGGTAGTAGCCAGAGGGTATGCCGGGTGTAACTACAACTATGAAGAATAACAGGAAGTCATCTTGAAGGCTGTAAAACTGTTCTGGATCCCAAACATGTCAGAGCTTACAAAAATACAGAATAATTCTATCAAAATTTATCTTAAAAACATATAAAAAACAAACCCCAGATGTGCAGATACCCCTCGGACAGACTGACTCGGGTCTTCTGGATATGTACCCAGAAGAGAGATTTCTAAATCCTACGGTTGTTCACTGTTCAGTCTTAGGGGGTAAGCGCCTCTGTATCGAACCTGTCACCTTGGCATCCATACCAAACACTACAATCCACATTCCAAGCTGCGGAGTGGGAGCCCTGAGCACACTCCAGAAGGCCTGCCTGCATTTGCCACACACGGCCGTGAGTGCCCGTTAAACGAAGACACTTTTAGGTGACATCTCCTGTATATGCAGAGCAGCAGAGCCTCTGGGGTTGTTGCCATGGAGCACGCCAGGAAAAGCTCCTGGTCACCAGCCTGCTGGGGGCTCTCCTTCTGGAGTGGAGGTGGGCGAGAGAGGCTGCAGCCTGCGTTTTTTCTGTTTCTTTTCTTTTCTCTTTGATTCTTACCGGGTGCAGTGGCACATGAGTTTAATCCCAGCACTCAAGAGGTAGATACAAACACGTTTCTGCGAGCTTGAGACCAGCCTAGCCCACAGGCTGTGACAAATCTCCCTCTCTCTCTCTCGCTCTTCACATATGTATATATATGTATGCGTGTATAAATTATATATGTAATTTACGTATTTATACATATGTACATATCTACATGTATACAAATAGATATGAACAGTTACATATCTACATACATAAACTTCTCTGACTGACAGTTCATACTTATACATGTTCTTGAGGTGATATGTGCTGTTTCCATACACGCGTAAATCAAACCAAGACACTACGCCCATCATCTCACTCACCTGTCCTTTATGCTGAAACATAAAACATAGAAATTTACTTTTTAGTTTTAGTTCTATGGGGCTGAAAAGATGGCTCAGCAGTCAAGAGTTCATCCTATCCTTCCAGAGAACCCAAGAGCTCCGTTCCAGCACCCATGCCCAGCAGCCCACAAATGCCTTTAACTCCAGGTCTGGAGACTCTTGCGCCCCCTTCTGGTGTCTAGATCACTGCACTCACAAGTGCACAAACACATGCATATACACATTGTTAAAATTTGTTTTTAAAATATTTAGTGTGTTTTTATTTGTTTTGTTCAAGTGTATGGCATGTATGTGGCCACATTTGCTCTGTGGTATGCAGATGCACTGGACACACTGGCTGTAGTTTATTTGTGTCTATGCCCGTAAGTGGGATTATTGAATGAAATGGTAGTTCTGTCTTTTTCTGAGGAGGCTTTATCCTGTTTTCCATGGTGGCTCTCCTGAGGTTCACGCCCACCAACACTGTATTGGTTCAAGCATTCCCTTCTCTTCATACTCTTCCTACCTCTTACTGGCTTTCACTACTTTGATTAAATAACATTTGATCTGAGTAAGATAAAACTTACTGTAGCTTTCATTTGCATTTTCCTAATAATTAATGAGGCTGAGCACTTCCCCCCACCAACTATGACAAATAACTGGGGTATCCAGAAGCTTATTCTATTCTTCATTGAGATTAATTCTATGTAGAGCCAAATTCTGGGACCATGTCTCTTATTTAGTTGGAGCACTTTTCTCTCTAGTATAAGAGATGGAAATACATAAGAGATGTATCTTAGTTAGGATTTCTGTTGCTGTGAAGAGACACCGTGATCATGGAAACTTTTATAAAGGAATATATTCTATTGGAGCTGGCTTACAGGTTCAGAGGTTTAGTCCATTATCATCATGACAGAAAGCATAAGAGTACACAGGCAGATATAGTGCTGGAGAAGGAGCCAAGAGTTCTACATCTGTATCATCAGGCAGCAGGAAGAGCTAGTAAGCCACTGGCCTGCCTTCTGCTTCTAAAACCTCAAAGCCCACCCCCAGTGACACGCTTCCCCCAACAAGGACCCACCTTCTAATAGTGTCACTCCTAATAGGACTGTGGGGGCTATTTTATTCAAACCACCATAAGGTGTTTATATGCCTATTAATTTATACAATGATGATAAACTTCGATTTCTTTCTGTGAAGCAGAATTGGCTAAGAAACTAATATGAATGGAACAGTAGTGAGGTGAAGGGGCCAGTAAGCCTGTCATGGTTCATCTTCACTGTCAACCTGGCAGGGCTAAGAAATGCCTGGAGCAGCAGGGGACATGACCTGAGGAGTGTCTTTGAGTGTGTTTCCAGGGTCACTGAGGGGAAAAGACCTGTCCGGAACATGGAAGCAGCCGTTTGTGGGCTGGGGTCCTAGACTGAATGCAACAGGGGAAAAGGGAAAGCCAGCTGAGACCCGATGTTCCCCTTCCTGTGTTTTCTTGTCCACGGTGATGCGCGCAAGCAGCCTGACGCGCCATGCCTCCCCGCCACGATGGGATAGGAAAAGCAGCTAATGCACACCGGACAAGGGAAACATGTTCTCCAACACGCATCCAAGGAAGGCAGATTGATGATCCGAAATGATACCAAGGAAAGGAGGATACAGACAGCATCAGGTGGTTCTTTTGAGGGGAAGAGCGAGGTTTTGCCCTGCCTCCAGGTAGAGCGAGGCGAGCACATAGCACAAAGGGCTGTGCATGGGATGTGAGGGAGCGCAAAGAGCCTAGAAGTGTGTCAAAGGAGGTGAGTAAGAGCAACGTAAAAGCTTGCAGATCGGCACCTGGGGGAGGCTGGATGGACAAGCCACACACAAAAATCCACACTCATTACTATGACATGGAGGGGAAGCCTGAACACAGGTGAGTGGAGCCTACAGCGGCCCCCGCTGAAGGAGCACTGAGAAGGAAAACCCAAGGGGAAAGTGTACTATGAACGGTGACCAATTAGGTGTGGAATTAAAAGATAGCACGATGCCACTCACAGTTGTCACTTGGTGGCATGGGTACCTTATGCAGGTGATGCTGTCAAGGAGCAAGAGACAAGGAATATTAGGGGGAATATAAGTGAACGCAAGAGGAAAACTTTCTACTATCAAGTAAACCAACAATGTTAGATGAGAGGCCCCCTTGGAACATTTTACTTAGCACAGCAATGGCCTGCATATTCTCGTGTGTGTGTGTGTGTGTGTGTCTATATGTGTGTCTGTGTGTGTCCATATCTGTGCATGTGTGTGTATTTGTGTCTATATAT
>NW_026596240.1:11473964-11515797 GCF_907164565.1 Psammomys obesus | reverse complement strand
ATATCTGTGCATGTGTGTGTATTTGTGTCTATATATGTGTGTGTGTGCCCGTGTGTGTGTGTAAAAGTTGAGACAGAATCTCTCACTGGACCTGGAACTCGTCAATTTGGCTAGACTGGCAGCGAGCTCAGAAATTCTCCATCCCTTCTTCCCAAGTACTTGGAGGTCATATGCACACTGACCTCTACCTGAGTGCTGGGAATTAAACACTGGGCTTCCTGTTCGCAGGATCATCGTCTTGGCTCTCCTGTCTCATCCCTTCTACTTTGTGAAAAGGATACAAGAGGGCAGGATGAGGAAACGGGAACATTTTTAGCAGAGTATGAATCGGCTTTCTGCTATCAAACACAATAAATCTGGTATGACAGAGGCAGACATCTGATATCTGGCCTCCATACACACATACATGTACAAACATGTATGCACACAAGCACACACGCACACACACACTGCACAGACAGCATTTTCTCAGAATCATCTAAGCAATAGTGATACAACTCCAGTGTTTGAATATCAAAAACATGTAAAAAATGTTCCAAATCTCTCCCTCTGGGACAGAGTGCTCTCCTAATTCAAGATCAAACTGGTTATTGGTTAATTCCATTTAAAACCACAAAAATAAAAGCTGGACTAATAGCATCCAACACTTTTCATCTCTCTATTCCCCACCCCAAGCCTGCCTCCCTCTCAGCACTTACAGCTCCAAAGTGCAGCTCCACCCACACGGAGGCTATCCTGACTTCTCCACCCACAGCCCCTGCACATCGTCAAGCCCCGAGTGGTGTGGGCTCTCCTTCCGTGAGTACCCTTCAGCTCTGTTCAGTTCTAAGCACACCGTCTCTCTTCAACTTCAGCCGCCAGCATGACTGCACTCCCGCAAAGCCCTAAGTGAGCCCTTGGCGTCAAGAGTATTCCCATTCAATCCTGTTCTGACCATAGAGTGGCTTTTCTAACACATGTGATTGTGTGATTAAGAATCCCAGGTTTCTCTTTGTCTTCTGCTAACATGCGAAGTCCTCCACTGGGGTCAAGAGGTGCTGCAGGAGCTACTGATCGCGGCTCCCACGCATGCTAGAACCAACTTCCTCTTCCGCTGTAAACTCCAGCTATAATAAACTCTCCGTTGTGTGGGTACACTAGGCTCTCTCCTGCCTCCTGACCCTGGAGTACGCTCAGCTGTTGTTATACGGGAATGTCTTCTGAAGAGAGACATTCCCTCCAACCAAACAGGGAAAGCCAATGAGACGCAAAGGAAAACAAACTTTACCTAACTGGGAAAACTGAAAATGGCATGATTCCTGAGGACCTCAAGGCTTGCTTCAATAGAGATGGTAAAACACCATAAACAAAGCAAATTAAGGGGGGTGAGTTTATATCATTTACATGTCCCAATCACAGTCATTCATGAAAGGAAGTCAGAGCAGGAGCTCAACACAAGAACCAGGCTAGGAAGCTGGAGCAGAGGCCATGGAGGAACACTGCTTCCTGGCTGGCTTCTCGTGGCTTGCTCAGGCTGCTCTCATATACTATGGAGAATGACCTGCCGAGGGATGGCGCCATCCATAATGGGCCCACCTATGTCAACAATTGATCAAGAAAATGCAGCCCAGTCTTGCCTACAGGCCAGTCAGGTGGATGCGCACCTTCTGGGAGAGGAGATGCTTAAACATGTCAAGCTGCCTGCGAGTCATGCAGTGGACTCCAGGGTTAGAGTTTTTGAGTTGTCACCTATCTTAGGGTGAATGGTTCAGCGATGCAGCTGGGTTCGAGTCTCGCATGCTCCGGTAAGTTTCAGTGAAGCTGGCTTTGGTGCACTCATCAATTTGGTCTGTCATGGTCTCTCCAGGAAAAGTCTCACACATTGGCCTTTTGGTATCTTCCCTGTCCCCCCCACTCTTCCACCAGAAATAAAGTGCCCGCTTGGGGGTTTCCTCGCGCCCATCCTACACCGCTCAACAGGATCACTGCTTCCACAAAGCACATGCAGGGCCCCCATATCTCCAGGGTAACCTTGGTGCTGTCTAGGTGTCTCTCAGATGCCTTGGCACTTGCCTCCTGCAGCACCCATCTCTCTGTGTCATTTGCTTTTAAAGCCAAGGACCATGTCCTGTCCCTGCTGCACCCCCGCCTGGCCACGGTGGCTTATTCCCCTATGCGTGCCGAATGAGGGGTTGGAGGAAGAGTCCCTCTAAGCATTCTGCTGAACCACAGAACCTCCGTTTGTTGAAGGATGGTCTTTTTACTTTTCCTGGGAGCTTCTCCCTTGCTGTGCTTTCCGTTGGAGGACTCCCAAGATCTGCTGCCAAGATTCTGGTTCCCCAGGACTGCAGCAGGGTCATGTCCTAGGATTTCTTCCCAGGATCCTCCCACTAAGGAAATCTCCATCTCGGTGTCCTCTTTTGGCATAGAATCAGGCCATTCCTAAGGTAAATTTTTTAATCTTATTGCACAATAATAAAACTCTCTGCATCAGCAAGATTTCATCCAATCCAAAGAACTGTTCTCTGCAAGAGAAAGTCAGGCATTCTCGCATTTGTTAATTAATTGATTTGCTATGTACAAAGTATCAGGTCTCAAACCCGGGGCAAATGGCTGAGGTGCCCATTAAAATATCAAGGGACACCTGGCTGTCAGAGTCTCCCTGCATCCTCCAGTTCCTACTTGTTATAGGCTATGGCTGGCATAGCCCATCTCCTACCCTAAGCTTCCTCAGCTCAGGGGCTGGACTGCCCTTTCTCCAGCTGTCCTTCCCTGTAAAACAGCCTTTTTGGTTCCCTGGCGCTTTTGGTCTACCCTTTAGTCACTTGACCAGTCTGCTGGCGCAGGCCACCCCTCTTGGTGGGTGCCTTCTCTCCCTTCTGCCTTCCCTGTCTCCTCATATGGCCCAGTTTGTCTGGTGGTGTGCCCTCTGGACTCCCCCAGATGTCCCTCTTCTGGCTAGCCTCTCCTTCATTGTCTCAAATAACCCTTCTCCACCATCCCTAGGAGCACTCACGTCCTTCCTTTTGTATTTCTTTTTTTCATTCACACAGTATATGCTGCGTGCATCCTTGAGTCCATAGACAAAAATAGGTCCCCTGATTGACTTGTAGGGATTGAGCAAGGGATTGAGGGAGAAACTCATTCTGAAAATCTACCCTGAAGAGAGCCCATCAGAGGATGAGGTAATGGCTCCATTGCTTTGTAAACATGAGGGCACAATTTCAGTCCACAGGGCCTGTAAGGTGGAAGGACATCTGTAACCCCAGCACTGAGGACACACACACACACACACACACACACACACACACACACACACACAGTAAAATTAAATTTTAAGAAATGAGAGGCAGTCTGGTCTGGAGAGGATGGCTTGTGGGTGACAAGAACACCTGTGGGGCACCCTGGTCCCCACGTCCGTGCCCAGGACTCCCCACCACCTGTAACGCCGTCTTTCAGGCTCTATGGGCACTGCATTCACACAGGCACACATTCACCCACACACATGTAAATAAATAATAAACAATAAAATGACTTTTTAAAAGACAGTGCTACAGCTGGAAGCCAAAGAAAGCAACATCTGCCCGGGCTGAAGCTGCACAGAGCTCGAATGTAGCCCTCAAACTTCTCCCCTCGAGAACCAAGTAAAGCTATCTCTCTGCTGGAGGCTCTCCATTCATGTTTCACGTCACCCAAACCAGAAAGCTGCCGATAGCCTGCTGCGGGGTTGCCGTGTGCTGTAACGGAAGGTCAGCACTCAGCTGACCCCTCTGTAAAAGAGAGAAAGCCGAGAAGAGGAAGAGGCTCAGAGAGAATTCATCCAGGAGCAGATCTCTTGTCTTTTTTTTTTTTTCAACTAAAGATGATTATTTTCTTCTCAATTTAGAATGTGGAAGCTAAGTGTGGGCAGCAGTTGTGAATCCGCCCAGTAGAGGGCGAGCGCTCATCTACTTACAAAGAAAACGTTTGCTCGGCTGCTTACATTGAGTTCTCAAAATTACGGAGAAAAAATTGTGCCACCTGAGGTTATAACTAATAGTTTGGAGCCTACTGCCACGACAAACAGCCCAGAGTGGTTAAGCCCCTGAAACTCCCCACAAAGTTCACTGCGGTCTTTTCTGGGCTCCGGGGCAGAAAGCTGTCCCTGTCAGCACTGCCGAAAGCAGGTGTCCACGGAAGGACCCGCCTTTACACTCCGAGAGTTCCAGCCAGGAAGAAGGTGGCACCTGGCACGTGCTGTAAAGAGCATCCTGAGCGGTGCTTCAGGCGGAACCTGCAACTCTGAACGTCCTCACGCTCGGAGCAGCACGAACAGCTCACAGGAAGTGCTGCGCACAAGCAGGCACTTTGCCACTCCGGCCACGTAACTTGCTCAGCACAGACTCCTGGTTAGTTGAGCTTGCTGTACCCTTCCTGCCTCCCACCCCCACCGGGGTTTAGAACCAGAGCAAACCAGGGGCTCGCCCACTCCTTTCTCCCAAAGGATTCAAAGCCATCAGTATCGGCTAGTTCTTGCGTGTGTGGTGGAACCCAAGCGCCCCAACACGGAAAGCCCAAAGGAGGTTCACCATACTTGTTGCTTTGTTATTGGTGTGACAAAGTATCTGCCAAGAGCAGTGCAGGGAAAGAAGAGCTTGTCTGGGCTCACAGTTTAAGGCCACAAAGGAGCATCGGATCCTTGGGAGTTAATGACAGCTGTGAACAGCCTGGCGTGGGAGCTGAGAGCCAAACCCAGGTCCTCTGAACCAGCACAAAGCAAAGCACTCTTAACCACTGCACCACGGCGTCGCACCCTCCTCTCCTACTCTTTGACATGTGATCCTGTGTGCTTTTCAGCACGGTTGGTACACACACGTTATTGTTGCATGTACACACAGAGACTGTAAAAGACAATGGAGTCATACAAAAGGTCACAAACATTCCATCAAATACCAGAAGGAACTGAACCTTTTATAAGGCTCCGAGGGGAGGATGTTTTGGACAGATACTGCTATAACCGATACATCCAAGTACCTCAAGGGCTGCCTTGAGGGTGATGATGCTTTGAGAGAAATGATGTCATCCACACGTAGCCTGTTTTGCCTGCACTGAAAAACCTCTGTCTATTTCCTGGTATGATCGTTAACAGCTCCCCTCTCCATTCTCAAAAGTCCCCTCGTTGGAAAAATCAATGAGGTCTCATGGCCACACAGCACCTTCTGCTCAGGAGCCTGGTGAGGGAGCTGAGGGGATCGAATCCCTGGGTCTGCTAAAACCAGAGGGTTTATTAGAAGCATGAAGTGCTAGACCTGGGGAACTTTAAGAGAGCAGCAGAGCCGTCTGTCCTTAATAGGCACTTTATCTGGCCATCAAAGGCCCCTGGGCTCTGCACCGCTTTTCTATAATCGTGTCAGGTACAGCATAAGTCTACACGCCTATTAATCCTCCCAAAGACAGAACCGATAGCTTGTCTGAGCTTGGTCACCACAAAAGACCTCACGGTTACATTCACAGGCCTGACTATGGACAAAAGCTTCTGTTGGGGAGGGTGGGCTGGAAGGTAAGAAGTCTTGGGTTAGGACACCAGGTTATTGACTTAAATCTGTAGAGTTGTGGCCACTGGGCAGAGCAAGCTGTGCCCTGCTCTAAGTTACTCTGAGGCCAGTGAGTGGCCTTCAGGCTGTGCGTTGGCCTGGGTGATGACATTTAGCAGCCAGCCTTTGCTTCCACTGTGAGTGCAAATGCTGGCAAAAGATGACAGCGTCTCTTCGTCGCATAGACAACACTGCCTAAGCAACACCACCCATGGGGCACAGACTGATAACTTATTTGTAAAGATAAAAAGGTAGCACCTATAAACATGTGGAGTAGATTGGGAACATAGGAGCACTTGGGCATATTAAAATCATATCTGAAAAAACAGACCTAAAACCTTTTGGAACACATTAGGCCCAAGCCGAGGATAACATTCTCATCTGGATCCCGTAAAGAGGAAGACACCCTGTTGCTATGGTGATGGTCCCCACCAACCTCCCATCTGTCCTCTGTTTCTGTTTAGGGGTTGACAAATGGAGAACTTCTAACTGTCCGTGGGGGCTCCAGCTTGTGTGAACTTGGTCACCACTGCTTGACATAGCATAGCTGATGGGCTGTCCAATCTTCTTGCGAGTCCCCTAGTGAGTTGATCGGCTACTGTTTATGACATGGACTCTGTAGCCTACTTTCAACCAGTTTTCCCTGGCAGGGCTGGTTGCCTTGCCTGGCCTCAGTGGATGACAATGAGCACAGTCCTTATGCGACTTGATGTGCTGGGATGGGTTGACGGGTGGGGCTGGCCTTTTCTGAGAAAGGGAGCATGGATAGGGAGAAGAAGGGGGAGGGGACTGGGAAAGAAGGAGTAAAGGGGCTAGGATCACGATGTAAAGTGAATATGTAAATTAATGATACATTTTTTAAAACTGTGCTCCCTCGATCTATTTGATCATCTGACTGGACCATTCCCTGTGTCTTCCCTCTATGGCTCTGTACCTCTACAGCAGATTCAGCTACTAAGCTCCGCTGTGCCTGAGCCCCAGCCTGCGAACCCCCATCCGAATTCAGCAGTGTCTTCTTTGTCTCTGCGTCAGCTCCCAGCCTCAATCCCCAGTAAAGGCACATTGAACTCTCCTTCCTCTTTAAACTTGTGTAGCCATTCAATACCTGTGTGATGGGTGGTCTGAGAGTTAACAGTAATAAAGACGGGGAGTTTTAAAAACGACTGTGTTTGCCCTTGCCAACGATGCTGGGAGATCAGATGCGCTCACAGGCTACCGCCAACCAGAAGGTAAGCTGTTATTCCTTAAATCCTGACAGCGCGGAAAGGCAAAAATGTGTCTGTTTCTGCCATAGCATGCCCATGTGTTAGAAATTTACTCATCTTTCTGCTCTTTAAGTTGCTGTGGTGCCTGTGTGCATAGAATCTTGTAATAGCAGCTTTCCGACAGCTGTGTGATTTTAGCAGCAACTCAGGAGTGAGCGGCAGGGGCTTTTACATTAAACTACAATCCTCAGGTAGCTGGCATAACCTTTCTTTACTTCTTGCCTTAGCTCAGTCTTTTCCAGCTTCCCACAAGGCTTGCAGCTGCCCCTTTCTCTTAGGTGGGTCAAAGTGGATAGGTGTGTGCTTTTCCTATCAAGATAATGCTGGGCCTGGGTAAGGAGGAAGCTTACCAAGATTCCTTCTAGCAGCCCGAGAGTGAGGTGTTCACGACTACACAGAAAACAACCCGACACGAGTCCACGGAAGACAACTCCACATAAGGAAAGGGGAGTTTGTGGCTCACATCCTCCTGGGAAACTGTATCTCTAGTTCCTACCAGTGTCATCAGGCTCTGGATGAAGTGTCACCACGTATATATCCTTTTCATGATGAATGTTTGTGGCTTTCCTTCTCTCTTTTATTGTTGGAGAATTTCCGACGTGTGTGCGTGTGTGCGTGTGTGCGTGTGTGCGTGTGTGTGTGTGTGTGTGTGTGTGTGTGTGTGTTGATCATACCTATCCTCATTCCCCTCTTCCATGCACCACCACTTGTCCCTCCCAATGCCATGTGCTCTGCTTTAAAGCACACAGAGTCCAGCCGGGCACCGTGGCACGTCCCTCCAATCCCAGCACTCAGAAGGCAGCAGACCTCTGTGAGTTCGAGGCCAACCTGGTGTACAGAAAGAGTTCCAGGACAGCCAGGGCTACACAGAGAAACCCTGTCTCAAAAATCAAAACCAACCAACCAACCAACAACAAAAAACCTGCTGAGTTCATCTAGTGCTCCCTGTACGGGCATGGGTCATTCAGTGCTCTCTGTATGGACGTGGGTCATTCAGTGCTCTCTGTATGGACGTGGGTCATTCAGTGCTCTCTGTATGGACGTGGGTCATTCAGTGCTCCCTGTATGGGCATGGGTCATTCAGTGCTCCCTGTACAGGCATGGGTCATTCAGTGCTCTCTGTATGGGCATGGCTATAGGAGCACTAGAGTGGGTAGCCTCACAGGTCTGTCATCTCTGAGAAAATCTGAGTCTCCCTCCTGAAGCAGTCATCATTTGCCAACAGCACCTCAGCTAGCAGTGGTGTTATTCTGCTAAATGGATACACTGTTAAGCTACTGTAAAGGAAATAGCAAGCCTCCTACCCAGAGCCTGTCTATGAGTCTTTAATTTTCTCAGAGATTCCAAGAGAGTGACAAAGACCATTCTCACTTTCAACAAGGAAGTTTACAGGCTCAGTTTGCCAGCCTTCTGGGACTAGCAAGGGGCTGTGGGTGGTGGCACATGCCCCACCCATATAATGGGTGCACCTTAGCCAAGTGTATCCCTCTTCACCCACAACCTCAGGGTAAAACATTCCTTCCCAGAATTCCCTTCTCTTCCCCCACCACCCAAGTATCAAAAAGACTGACTACATGAAGTCCCTCCCCTTCCTCTGAGACCTAAGAGGAGCCTCCCCCTTGTTACTGGGGTCTGAACCCTTATCAGAGCTCCAGCCATACTTCTGTCTTTGTCTGTCTGTCTGTCTGTCTGTCTGTCTGTCTGCCTGGCTGCCTATCCATGCATGGCATTAATAGTACCTCTAATGAATTTCTTACTCAAAAAAAATAGTGTGTCTCAGCATCCCCTTGAGTCCCCAACTGAAACCACTTAAGAGCTTGTAGCCGACCTAACACTGGAGGAAGCCTCCTTCATAAGGGGCTTCACCCCTGTGAGGAAGGGGGACCATCTGGTTTCATCTTCTCGTGGGGCACTGCCTCTGAAGAGCATCACACTGTCAACACATGGGCTTGACAGAGACACACATCTAAACCACAGTGCCTGTAAACAAGAGAGGAAAGAAAGCAGGGTTGAGAGAAGAGGTCAGGGGATCCCAGCCTTTCAAAGGGCATTAGAGAGACATGGGGGAAGCTGGGTAGGCAGCTTGCCCTTCACCATGGACCATAGGGAACGCAGACTTGAGTACAGGGATACTAGCATTCATGGGACTGTCTGGGGCTAAGAGAAGTGGTCCTCTCTCTGATTTCCAGCGTTCTCTCTGTCCACATTCCCTCATCACTGGGGAACTGAGAGTGAGAGAGGGAAGTTGAGTAGAGTGGAGGAAGCTTTCCAGAGAAGGTGACCTCCACCTAACCCACAATGCACCTCAGGTTTCAAAGATAATGAGCACCAGGAAAACGGGTTCTCTTTCTCTGCACTGCTATGGGTGTAAGGAGAAAAAGCAGATCTGAACCAGATCTGTGGTTCAGATGCTGTGGTCTTAGGCCTCTCCATCAGAGATAGTGTGGGCCTCTTTTCTCTCCATGGTGACCATCCTGATAAGCAGATGTTAGGTGATGATGTCAAGGATGGGTGGGGCCTGGTGGCAGTTAATTCTTCAGTGATGAAGTTTTTGCCAAAAGTCAACCACAGCCTTTTCCCTGTTTGTGTTTGGTCTCGTTCCATTCTTTCTTAAATGGTTGCATGACTCTCTGGGTCACCCATTGAACCCGAACATGAAACCTGACCCCCATTCATCAATAATCCTCCCAGATTTCCCCAGCAGCAGCCCCGAGGGCTAGGTATGTTGGAGGACAATTTCTTCAAATGTGATCTGAAGACCAAGCCACAGTGAGCCCATGCTTCACTCATTTCTCAAGTTCCCTGAAGGTTCTGGGGCACCATACAGTTTGAGGACCAAGCACCCTGGTATGGTCTGTCCCTCTGTACCTCTGAATCGACGGTTCCTTATTTCCTCCATCACCTTTAGTTGTGTTGTCCACTTGTCTATCTGGGGTTGTTACAATCATGCCTCTCAGCTGGTAGTGGTATTCATAAGTACTGGTTAAGTAAATGAGATGTCTCTTGAGTGTTCCTTCTCTGCCAGGCCCTGGGGCTTAGTGCTGGAGATGCCACAGCAAGCCAGGACAGCATGAATGGGATCACGGTGCGGCTTCCAGTGCCTGGGGGTGTGGAGGGCAGGAACAGAGACGCGGTCACACTATGTGTCACTGGTATTAAAGTGGGAAGCGGATAATGAGAAAGTGTGGTGGGAACAACAGCAGGTTTGTGGATGCGACCAGGAAGCTCCCGAGGAGAGCAAGAGCTCCCCTTGTACCACACTGTACCACTGTACCACAGTGTGCAGCAGCCACATAGTTTCTCAGAAGACAAGGAAGGCAAGTGGCAGGCAGTGGCCGCCTTGTGTGTGCCCGAGCTCTAGTCCACTCACAGCACAGGGAGGCCAGGGTAGAAGGAGGGCACAGCTAACCCAGGCTTCGTGGCCTTCTCCAGCAGGGCGTGCAGAAATACTGGGAAACTCTGACTGAGCTCGGTCAGTAAAGTGCTTGCCTTGTAAGCGTGAGGATCTAAGTTTGGTCCCTAGCACCCATGTTAAAAAAAAAAAAAAAGAAAATCCAGGCTTGTTGATGTGTGCTTTACAATCCCAGTGTGGAAGGGGACGAGATGGGCAGACCTCTGGTGCTTACTGGCCAGCTAGCCTGCTTATCTCCAGGCCAATGAGAGAGCCTGTCTCAAAAATCAAAGTGGGCCAGGCATGACGGTGCTGCCTCCCAGCACTTGGCAGGCAGAGGCAAGCAGATTGCTGTGAGTTTGAGGCCAGCCTGGTCTACAAAGGGAGTCCAAGACAGCCAGGGCTACACAAAGAAACCCTGTCTCAAAAAAACCATACCAAAACAAAACAAAAAAACCCCAAAACCAAAGTGGACCAGAGTCCTGATTAAGGGCTTATGGGGTTTCACTGTAACCATCACTCAGGTGCACCTGCATGCATACTCTTATGAGCACACAGGTCCAAACACAGGGTCACACACACACACACATGCAAATAGCAATAATAAAGCCCACAGCCACACCAGAAAGCAGGATATGTGCTGAGCTGGTTTAGGAGGAAGAAGAGACACAAATGGCAGAGCTCTGTGGTCTGGATGCCACCCTCGGCTTTCCCTCTGTCCTCCACATACATGCTCAAACCCTCCCTTTAAAAGTGCATTTTCCCCTCGCAAGCAGAGTCAACTCTCTTTATTCTAAAAAAATAAAAATAAAAAAAATTTAAAAAATAAAAAAAAACTTAAAAGAACTTTTAAAAACAGTTTAAGCCCATTTTGATGCTGTTCTTCCGTAACCAGGTCTCAGTGTGCCATCCAAGCTGAACTCCTAGTAATCCTCGTTTTTCCCCACCCTCCTCAGTACTGGAATTGTCAGGAATGAGCCACCATGCCTGGCTTTTCTTTTAATGAACTATTGAGTATCAAAGTGTCCCTCTTTCCCCCACAGGGCTACTAGGAAATTCAGAGCTACAATGATGAGATTTTCACAGACATTAAACCAATTTGTACCCTGATCCACCTTTTAAAAAGAAAATAAACAAAATGATTACTTTTCTTTAGTCAGCTGTACTCCAGTTTCTTTCATTCTTGGGAGCTGTCATAACTTTAGGGTAAATATTCTTCAGATGTAAATTGTGGCACTCAGGGCTGGAGATAAACTTCATTTGGCAAATGGCTTCCTGAATGAGTTGGAGAACCTGTGTTCACTTCCCTGAGCCCAAATTTTAAAAGCCAGGGAGCTGGAGCGACAGCTTAGATCAGCACTGGCTGCTCTTCCGAATTAAACACTTGGTTTAATTCCCAGCACCCCATGGTGGCTCACAACTGTCTGTAACTCCAGTTCCAGAGGCTCCAACAGCCTTTTCTGGTCTTGTGGGCACAGACATATGTATGGCGCACAGACATTTATGCAGGCAAACTACCCTCACACTTAAAACGAAAAATGGTCAAAACCAAAACCCACACGGGCATGATGGTACCTGCTTGTAAGCCCAGCTTAGAAGTCGGAGACAGGCAAACCCAGGGATTCATTGGCCAGCCAGGTTACCAGAATTGTCGAGTCCCAGACCACTGACAAACCCTGTTTCCAGCCCCTACGGAAGGTCCACATTTGTATGCAGACACATTGACGCACACCCATGAACATATGTGCATTCTCACATACAGATACACACACACAGAGTTATCGACTGTGACAGGATGAATGACCATTTTCTCTTGGGGCTGTTGTAGCGTTGGCAAAGGTTCCCTCTTTTCATGGAGTTGCCCTTAACCTCCCTGATAATCTGTTGCTCTGTTCACTGCAGACACCAACATAGCTGCAGACTTTCTCCATTCCCTTCACATCACTTCTTCCGGGCTACCTGAGGCTGCGTGCTCATCCTGTTTCCCTAACTCTGAGGCTTCCCCTGTCCCCCAGGTCATTGCCACTGAAGGTCCCATGCCGCCTGGGTGGAACTCACGTCACCTTTTCAAAGCAGACTCCCCAGGGAAGTCAAGTATTCATGGAGGGAGAGGCTGCGTAAGTGGAGTTCAGTTCAGAGATCCTGGCACTCTCACTGGAATGTATTCACTAACCTTGAGATCCCGCTCTTTGATAGCTGTGTGCTTCCTCATTCATAGCTGAGGCGCCTTAACCCAACTGTTTGACAGCTGTGTCTCCCAAGTCCTTTGAATCTTAGATTACTGTCACTACAATGTTATGATTTATTGTTTAAACGCTCTCAAAACCAGGGTTGTTTCTTTTAAACAGCTTCTCCATTAAAGGGACACACACACAGACACTGTCCCAAGCCTGTTCTGTGGGTGGTCTCACCATTTAGTTTCAAACACAGCCTCTGAGAAAGGAAGAAAGAGAGGTGAGGTTTGTATGGGTGTCAGTATCTCTATTTATCACTAGATTTAAGGATAGCACAAACATAAGTAACTCGGGCTTCACCCTGCAGACTCTCCTTTCCCTTCGTGTCCCTTTCCAACATTTACTCAGTGTCTGACTGTCTTGAACCAACTCTACTGATAGGGCCTTCGGCCTAAGTCCTTCTTTCCAGGCTTCCCCCTTCCCAGTCCAGGTGGCCTCTTTCTTGAGACACTGTGCTGGCATCTCTGTGTGCATATCTGCCACAGACTCGTGTTTGAACACGGTTACAGCTGGCCGTGCTATTTTTGGAGGCTGTGAGATCTTTGGAACAGGAGGAGAGGGTCTAGCTGGCGACTGTAGGGTGTCAGAGACCTGCCTTGAGGGTTGTGTGTAGCCCTGCGTCAGCCTGGGGGATCTCTGGTTCTTGGCTGCCACGGAGATGGGAAGAGCCCAAGGTCCCATGCTCCTATGGCTGTGAAGCTCACCCGGCCTTCCCTGCCTAGGCACAAAACCTCTGAAAGCATAAGCCAAATAAATCCCTCTCCTTTTAAGCTATTTCTCAAAGCTTTTTGATCACAGCAGTGAGAGGAGGAGCAAGCACGTGGGCCTCCCTTGCTACCGCTCTGGAGGACAAGTGGCAGTCCTTACCAGCCACCTCTCTGGAGGACAAGTGCAGTCCTTACCAGCCACCGCTCTGGAGGACAAGTGCAGTCCTTACCAGCCACCTCTCTGGAGGACAAGTGCAGTCCTTACCAGCCACCGCTCTGGAGGACAAGTGCAGTCCTTACCAGCCACCTCTCTGGAGGACAAGTGCAGTCCTTACCAGCCACCTCTCTGGGCTCTTAAAGTTCTTGGGAATAATTCCAAATGACTCTGCAGGTTTATTCACAGCACCCTGCTCCTCCCCAGCGGGAACTACTCGCTGTCTCCACATCTCTTCAGCTCTGCAGCTTCTCTTCTGTCCCTACAGCTGAGGCCCATCCTCCTCACCTCTCTCAGTGTCTTCAACCTTCTCTCTGGGGCCCAGCTCCAGAATCTTTTGGGTATTTCACAAGAAGATTCTTAGGTCATCATTTTGATTTTGAATGAGCTGATAGCCTGCATCGCACAGACATTCTTTGCTAATCTAATGGTAGATATCTGTTCCAGAGAGTCCCTCAGAGGCTGAGGCGATGGCTCGGTTAATACAGCACATACAAGCATGAAGACCTGAAGCTGATCCCCCAGAACCCATGTACTAAGAACTGAGCATGGTGGTGCAGGCTGATGAGCTCAGCCCCGAGAAGGTGAAGACAGGCAGATTTGGGGGGCCACTGGCCAGCCTATCTTACATGGCTAGATGCAAGGCAAGGAGAGAGGCTAACTCAAAAAGTTCACGGTCTGGCTGGAGAGATGATGGCTCACGAGTTAAGAGCACTCACAGCTTTTCCAGAGGACCTGAGTTTGGCTCCCATCACCCACATCAAGCACCTGCCAACCATCTGTAACTCCAATGCTAGGCTATCTGACATCCTCTTCTGGCCCCTGAGGGTCCTACACACACATGGTACATATACATACACTCAAGCAAAACACACACACACACACACACACACACACGCTGCATCCACATGTATGTGCGCACACATACGCCTACACAGACACATGAAATCCCTCTTAAATGTGAACACATTATTTACTTACAGAGGGCGTCTATAAGCCAGAAACAGCCTTGAAACTGGAAGGTGCCGACACCTGCCAGACAAGGCTGTGGGCACACGCTGATCTGCAGATGTGCAGGAGCTGCTCTCCTTTAGCAAAGACTAATGTCTGTGCATTTACTCAAATGTGCATTTGTGGCACTAAGTTTAGTTTTCCTGAGAACGAATATGTCAGGGGATGAGAGGGGTCTCCCACCGACGGCTTTCCCCAGCTGCTAGTTTTCTTTCCAGCCTCAGATGTTCTGAGCCCTCCCATCTGCCAGTCTGCCAGTTGCCATACCATACTTGGCTAAGTAGCCATAAAGACATTCTTGTCTCTCCTGACGTCTCGATGCAGTGAGCATTCAGCAAACACTGGTCGAACTGATGCCAGCAGAAATTCCAGAATCAATGCCAAGGGGTTTCAGGAGTATTACAACATGAATTCTTTATAAACATCCAACACTTTCATTTTCTCTGAAATTAAGTAACATAATCTTCAGGTAGAACTACGTGTTATCTTCTCGCCTCATTTCCCCCCACAGCAGACATGTTTCACTAGCGATTTCAGCTCACCTTGCAAAGAATAACTCAAGGGAGTACATTCAGGATTAGCACTCCCCCTCCCCCCGTGTGCTGGCACTAACGAGGTGTCTGCTGTAATCTCGGGGCTTTAAAAGCTTAGACTCTATCTGGGGAGGCTTAGGCAGTGTGGCCTTGCTTGAGGAAGGAAGGCTCTGGAGGCGGGTTTTCAGGTTTCGTACGACTCACACCATTTCAAGTTCATGCTTTTTGCCCTGTGTGGGGTTTTTGTTTTAGATGTGCCCCCTTAGCTTCCAATTTCAGCTGCCATGTGTGATGCCTGCTGAGCCCACCATTCTGGACTCTTATGCTCTGGAACCATAATCACAAAATAAACTCTTACTTCTGTTCGTTGCCTTGGTCATAGTATTTTATCATTCACAGCAAAGTAACTGATGTGCACAGCAACAGCAATGCCACCACAATTACCTTTAAGTCCCTACAGCCCCTTCTGCTAAAACATCGATTGACCTGAAAAATCCGTATAAAAAAGTCAGATTCAAAGCTGCTTTGGAAAGTTGTCTCAAAACTCTTGAGCAGTGTTTGAGCTTTGGGAACTGAATTAACATGGTTGCCCTGAGCTTAGGCTCCCATTTTCCAAAGATGTCAGCAGCCAACACCGCTGCTCCTTCTGGGTGGTGGACAACAGGCTTGGCTTTGTGGTAAGAAGACTAATTTACCAATCTCACCAAAACTAGACCATTGCGTAGGAGACAGACAACCACACAAGATGTCACAGGACTATCTTTAGAACACCGAGCATGAAGAAGTACAGGATGGTTCAATACACCATAGGCTTTTTCATTCGCAAAACAAGGCTGACTCTCAGGGGTCTGCTTCCCCTTCAAGGAGGGGTACCCACAATCCTGCAACTCTTCACACCTTCGCAGGCAGAGAAGGGGATCGATCCAGCACCACGGATGTCAAGGAAGCCTTCAGAATGCACTCCTCCTTCCTGTCCCTAAAGAAGTCAGGACTACAGATTGTGTTGTCACCAAGAAGACGCTGGTGATGGTGGTTGTAGATGTCTTGGGAAAGGGGACATTAGAGTCATTGGACCCACATGGAACTGAATTCATAGTTTCAAAACTAGACAAGAAGGTCGGGAGATGGCTCTGCTGGTGAAATGCTTGCTGCCACAGCATGGGAATCTACCTTCCCTCTTCAGCATCCATATAAAAATAGATGCAATGGAGCCCAGGCCTTGGGAAAGTGGAGGCAGGAGGATCCCTAGGCTCATTGCCCAAGCAGCCTTGCTGAATCTGTGAGCTCCAGGTTCAGTGAGAGGTATTTCCTAAAAGGTAAATAAATCATAAACTAAAGTTAATTAATTAATTAAGTGCAATGGAGAAAAAACTGGTCAACTCCAATCTCTAACATCCACATGTGTGTATAAACATGAACACACCTGTATACACACATGAACACACACACACACACACACACACACACACACACACACACACAAGCTACTCAAGGGTTTAGAAAAAACTTCTAAAAGTAGCTTTGGATCTTGCTGCATGATTTTGGGATTGGCCTGACTGGAACAATGAAGACTGAAGAAATGGCAGGCAAACACACACACACACACACACACACACACACACACACAGAGAGAGAGAGAGAGAGAGAGAGAGAGAGAGAGAGAGAGAAGCTTGGCTCCAGTGGGCCATGCTTTCTGACAGAGATGTACCACAGAAGCCTAGAAACTCGGCACATTTCTTATCTACAGCATCATCTCATTACACACAGCATGAAGAGGAGGAGTAGGATTAGCTGATCTGGGTAGAAGGTCATGAAAAGGGTCTGTAAGGAGGAGGCTAAAGCTGGTAGTTTCTGCCCACACTGTCAACATCTGTCCTTGGACAGGAAAAGGCCTTTCCGTTCCTCTGAACCTGGCTGAGGAAGGTCTTGCTGTTCCTGTACTGTTACGATGCTGGGGTCCTTGACATGGCCATGATTGTGTTAACAATACACACCCAGTCCAGACTTAACTCACTCCCCACAGGATGCCATTATATGTATAGTATATATAATTAATATATTCTATTATATATTCCATTACACATGGATTCATAAATAATTTAAAGATTTGTATTATTGTGGACCTAACTTTCTGTGAAAGCCTTGGGAATTCTGCATATTGAATTATCTTCCAAGACTTAGAGAACAAATGGAAATTCACCCAAATTTCAGTTTTAATCTATATCCCTTACTCAGTTTAAATGGTTGGGTAGCTGGTGTCCTCCGGAATATAATTTGAGAAATATTGTGCCAAGAAGTACTGGGCTATGCAGTGAATTCTTTCTGGAGTAAGAACATGATTTTGAATTCCAAATGCTGTGTTTGTGGCAAATCATTGGTTGCCAAGGATACCTCTATGTGCAAGTTTCAGAAAATATAATGAGCAGATGGATTCTTGGTTGGAGGGAGGAAAATTTGTCAGAACTTAAGAGGCAGGAGAAGGTAAGGGTCTGACTGTGGAGGAAGCCACATAGTTGATATGGCTGAAATACCAGCACACACTAATAGCGTGAAGTACCCTCTGCTTGTCTGCCAATGAAGATGCCATTAAGTTTCAGCTAGGTATCTGGCTGGAAGCCTTTGGGGACATTGCAACTGTGACCCCGAAATGCTTCAGTCATCTACCTGCCCTTGGCTTTCAGCCACACTGTTTTAAAGATGTATTTTTGTAATTATGTGTATGTACAGGGATGGGAAGGAGATGTCTGTGCACATGAGTTCAGGTGCCTGTGGAGGCAGGAGGAAGTGTTGGATCTCCTGGAGGTGGAGTTACACTCAGTTGTGAGGTACCTGAGATGGGTGAACCGAACCCAGGCCCTCTGCAAGGACAGCCGTTGTTCTTAATTGCTGAGCCATCTCTCCAGCCCTGACACTCTTCTCTGTTTCTGAATTCCATATGGCCTCCCTCTTGCTGCAGTGGTTTAAATGAGAATGCTTCCCATAAGCTCATTTCCCAGTTGGTAGAACTGTTTGGGAAGGATTAGAAGTGTGACCTTGTTGGAGGTGTGTCACCGCGGTGGGCTCTGAAGTTTCAAAGGCCCATACCAATCCCAGGCAGCTCTCTATGCCTCCAACTTCTGTCTCTGGTAGGGCCTTGTTTAACCCACGCTAGACTTAAACTCACCCTGTAGCAAAAGATGAACTTGAACTTCTGATTCTCCTTTCTCCCCCTACTACCTGGCCTGTGAGCTGCAGGAGACTGAACTCAGGACTTCATGCATGCTAGGCAAGCCGTCTACCAACTGCGCTATGCCACCTCCTTGGATACCTTTTCTAAATGCTCTCTAAAGCCTCCATTCTGCTGTTAGGAAAGCCTGCCTCACTCTGAGCACCCCTGTTCGGCTCCCCTCAGTGTCTAACGCAGCATGACTACGGGCACTCACCATGTTTGTGAGAGGAGAGGGAAATTTCCAATTCATCTCCAACCCCCGAAGTATTAGCTTCATATTGTTGCTGTAACAAAGCACCATACATTTAGGGTGTGAGGCAAATTGTTATTTACAGTTCTTAGGGATCAGGGTCTGTAATGAATCTGAAAGACAAAAAAGGAATGCCTAGGGATCCATTATCTCTGGAGACACTAAAGGCTTCCCTTTCCAGCCTTCTACAGAGGCTGTCATTCCTTGACTCGAGACTATATCATTCCAACCTCTGCTTATACTGTCACACATGTCCTTCTCTCACCCTGGTTCTCCTCCTCTTCCTTTTCCCTTTCCTTCTCCTCCTCCTTCTTTTGTTTTATTTTTGAGACAGGGTCTCTCTATGACTCCCAAATGCTTCAGTCATCTACCTGCCCTTGGCTTTCAGCTACTTTTTTTTTTTAATTATGTGTATGCACAGGGGTGGAAAGGGGATGTCTGTGCACATGAGTTCAGGTGCTTGTGGAGGCAGGAGAAGGTGTTGGATCTCCTGGAGATGGAGTTACAGTCAGTTATGAGGTGCCTGAGATGGGTGAACTCACTCTATAGACCAGGCTGGCCTCAAACTCAGAGATCTATCCGCTTCTTCCTTTCAGGTGCTAGGATTAGAGGCGTACTTCATCACTGCGGGGCTGACCCCGATCCTTGAGTAAGTATTCCTGAGATTATACTGAGTTACCCAGGTAACCCAGGATCATTTCCCCATTTCTGCTTTGGTCTTAGTTCAGATACATGTCTCTGGACCATTACTCTACAATGGACAGCAATTTTTTGTTTTTATTTTTTTTTTCAGAAGTTTTTAAGTGCATTGTTATGTGTGTGTGCAGGATGGGGGAGGAAACACTCATCCCAGTGAACATGTGGAGACCAAAAGACAGCTTTGTCGAGTCAGTTCTCTCCTGCCTTTCATGGATTTGGAGAGTTGAACTCATGTCAGCAGGCTTGCGTTGTAAGCACCTTTACCTGATGGGCTCTCTTACAGGCCCCAGACCTTTCTTGTATATGCCAATAGAGTGTATCTTCAAAATTGGGCTTTCTCTACAACCATCTGAAATGCAACTATTTAAACATGTAAACACCATTCTGAGCTTGCAAGACACACAAACAGGGGACAATTATTGAATTCCGTTCCATGAGCTTCTGTAAAACACTACTTTAAAGGAGCATGTGGTTCAGTTAAGTGTCTTTGTCATCTCGCCTCTGTCACTCATGGATGCCCTGCTTTACTCTCTGACTCGCATTTGAGAGGAATTATCAACACAGTGGGAAGAGCCTCCTGGGGCCTCCATCTGTAGGCAAAAGCTTGCTCCTACATAGTGAAGGAGAGCATCCTGAAGAACACTTGTGTTCAGGATTCCCCTTCCTACCAAAGGTCCTGTATCAATACATTTTTGTTAGCATAATAAACACCACAACCAAAAGTGACTTAAGAAAGAAATAGTTTATTGCCACTTATGGTTCCAGAGGGATGAGTCCATCATGGTGGCCGTGGCTGCAGGCACCAGGTATGGGGGCAAGAGCAGGAAGCTCGGAGATCAAAAAGCAGAGAGAGTGAACAGGAAGTGGGGTAAGGTCTTAAACTCTCAAAGCGCAGTCCCAGTGATGCACTTCCTCCAGCAAGGCCATGCCTCCTAAACCTCCCAAAACAGCACCAACCAGCTGCAGATCAGTGTGCAAATGTGTGAGCCTGTGGGAGACATTTTTCATTCACACTACCACAGCTCCCTGTGCACAAGTTGACCCTTCCCATTCCAGAACTTCACTAGGGGGTACCCTCCAGGCACCCCACCAGCTCAGTGGCTCCTGCCCTCTGTGGATCCTGACCTCAAATGCTATTATTCTGCTTGTTTTGTCTTTAATAAGATCAGCTCCTGCTGTTATTTTTAATAGTATAACCAGAGTGGTGGCCACCATTTTTCTTCTTTAAATACATAGGTCTGGTTGGATGTCATAACAATGTATATAGCAGCAAATGCTATCCATGAAAAGACTGGTAACAAGCACCCAGTTTTAAGATGGTAAAGAAAGCTTTTGGTTAATCATCCCTTTTTTTTTTAAACTGTGTAGGGGCCTCAGGATGGTGAGTCTAAACTGACTACCTAATATTATGACCTCCAAAGCAGAAAAATCTTTCTTCTGAGACTCCCGGAGGCTCGTATTGGTTTGTCTGATGAGAGCCGGAAATGAAGGCTGTTTCATTTCTCTGCTCCAGCAGAGACCCATGCACCTGTCTATGACTGAATACAAGAAAACAATGGGGAAACAGATGAGTAGGAATTCAATCCCATGTTTTCTTCTTTGGAGTATTGCTTATTTCGTGTTAAAAATGTATATGCCAATAGAGTGTATCTTCAAAATTGGGCTTTCTCTACAACCATCTGAAATGCAACTATTTAAACATGTAAACACCATTCTGAGCTTGCAAGACACACAAACAGGGGACAATTATTGAATTCCGTTCCATGAGCTTCTGTAAAACACTACTTTAAAGGAGCACTACTCTAAGATGGGTCCTTATGTGAGCACTGAGGACACAGAGATGAGCACTGTGAATGAGAATTACAGAAAAGGACTTGTCTGCAAAGCCTGACTGACTGAACCATCAATGACTGTGGAGAGTTTGGAATGTTGCAGAACCAGAGCCTAATAACAATGTATCTTGAGCAATCTTTAGTCTACTAAATAGCTGTGTCTTGTCTCACCTCTGTGTGACCTAACAGCTTGCTCCTAGCCAGACCTAGCATCCTAACTACAGATTAAGAGGGGAAAAAAAAAAGTTGGAATGTATTAACTTGACCAAACCAGAATTTTCCAACCACTAGATGCTGAGTCATGAGATAGCACCTGAAGCCTGCAGCTGAGATTTCTCTGCTGTGCTGTAACTGCCACTTAATGTCCCCTCCAGCGTATTTAAATGACTTTATCTTAGTGTCTCCATTGCTGTGATGAAACACTGTGACCATAAACAGCTTGAGGAGGGAACTGTTTGTTTCAGCTTACAGTTTGAAGGGCTGAAGCAGGATGGGAACCTGGGGGCTTGAACTGATGGAGAGACTGTAGAGGGTGCTGTTTACTGGCCTTCTCCTCATGGCCTCCTCAGCCCGGGTTCACACAGAACCCAGGAACACCAGCCTGTTGCCACACCCCTAATAAATGGAGCCTTCCTACATCAACCATCAGTCAGGACAATGTGCCAAAGGTCAGTCTGGTGGGGGCATCTTCTCAGTTGAGATTCCTTTTTCCAGGATTCCAGGAAGACGGTAGCTTGTGTCAAGGTGACATTAAAAAAAAAAAAAAAAAAAAACAAACTAGGCAGCACAGCCCTGATTTATGACTTTCTTTTTTCCTGCCACTCTAAAACTTCATGAAACTACTTCCACAATGGGGTAAACCAGGCCATCCTCATTCAAATTCGGCTCCATAATAAAGGTCTTATGCTCTTTTCATTGAGAGCAGTGCTTTGCATCAACAGCACAGTATGGCTCAGAGTATGGAGAATCACGGCAAGTTCATAAAAAAAATCACATATAGCCAGAATGTTCCAGAAACCATGGAAAAGTAATAGGAATTTTTTACTTTATCTGGAGAAAGGAAAGAAAAATGTTTTCATGTAAGAGTATAAAAAGAAAAACAACTTATAATTTTAAACTTACACTTCTCAATTTTCAGATTTACAATTAGTAATAATGTAACATCCTGACTTAAATTTGCAAGAGGACTTGGCATTACCATCTACTCTATAGCGGCTCATAGGCTTGATATTGATATTTAAAGTAATGAACTCAGTGTTTAAAGCCAGAAAGTATTCTGATATAAAAAGGATGAATTTGGCTGACAAGTGGTAAGATGAACCCCTTGTCTATCCAATGTTTTTTTTTTGGGGGGGGGAGGTGTTCATTTTCCAATTTGTGCGATTACAGCATGGTTGAGAAGATAATAGGTAAGAAATGAGGTTAGTTTTGCTCTGCCCAAGGCAGACTGAGAAAAACAAGTCAGTTTATTTATTTATTTATTTATTTATTTATTTATTTATTTATTTATGTATTTATTTATTTTTATTTTTTGAGCTGTTCAGAATTGCCACTCTGATGAGTGCACGCTGGGTGAAGCACACACCACAGCCATGATGGTGGGGCAGGCTGGGTGGACTCACACGATCCCAGCACAGCTGAATTCAGAATACCTACACATGCAAACAAGCGATGGGATGCAAAGAGAGATTGGGATAAATAAAATAAATCAGAAACTATTCCTCACAGAGAGATGGCTGTCAGAACAAGCTGACTTTGAATTTAATGTGGGTTCCTGTAAAAAAAAAAAAAAAGATAAAAATCTCTTATGACCATCAGGTAACTTCAACTGAAGCACGAAAGTGTAAAACGCAGTAACTATTGACATAAGACTCAAAAATGCTCAGAACAAGAAGGCTTCGTTATAAAATTGAAGGCCTGGACACACTTCAGAGAGTGCCTGCGCCCAGTGCACAGGCCAAGGGTTCTGTAGCCTGAGATCTGAGTGAGATCACAGCAGTCAACCATTTGCCACGAAAAAGAGCTGAGCTGGTGCATGTGCTAGAACGTGAGCTTTTGTTCCACCCGGGGGTGGAATGTAACAGATGCCCCCCCCCCCCACGTTCAAGCTGGGTCTTCCCCACGCAGGCTGCTGGCCCACCTGCCAGGCCTCTCTAAAACACCTGCTCAGACATGACCGGCAACGTCCTTCACCAGTGGCTCAGGTTTTCTTTCTTTTAAGGATTTATTTATTTATTTATTTATTTATTTATTTATTTATTTATTCATTCATTCATTCATTCATTCATTCATTCATTCAGCATTCTGCCTGCACACCAGATCTCACTATAGATAGTTATGAGCCACAATGTGGTTGCTGGGAATTGAACTCAGGACCTTTGGAAGAACAGCAAGTGTTCTTAACCTCTGAGCCATCTTTCCAGCCTGGCTCAGGTTTTCCAAGTGTCTCTCTAGTCAAGCTGATGACCAAGAGTTACCCCAGCACCCATGGTAACTTGCTAATCAATTACATGGGAGGCTAAGGGAGGAGAGGAGCCTTCAGTGGTTCCTGCTTTTGATTAACTTTGTAATTTGCTAAAGAATGAGTAGAATATTCTCCCAGGGAAAGGTGTGATATGTTAAAAAAAATATATATTTTTTTTGGTCACTTAAAGAGAACTTAAGTCCAAGGGTGAGGGACATGGCCTGAGCTACAATCCCAGTCTCTGGTGAGGGCCTTCTCAGTGCGCTGTGACATAGCAGAAAGGTAAGCATGCACAAGAGAGAACCATTAGTCCTCCCTCGTTGACTCTGATCAGGAATTCACTGCCTCGGTGAGGGTATTAATCTATTCATAAGGAGAGGACCCCACCCCCCAGCACTGTTTCCATGGCAATTAAATTTCAGTTTGGGTTTGGGAGGAACACTGAGCCCTAGCGTGGGATAGATTATACAGCTGTCTGCTGTGCAGTAAAATCCCTCAAAACTTAATGACGTGAAAACAGCACTTTTAAGCTCGTGAATTCCATGGAATCCCACTACCGGGCACATTCTACAACTCGGCTCCATCATCCATGCCTACCATGCCATGAGGAGTTACTTTTCCTGTGTCCTACTGGACCAACATACATCTAGGAGTGCCCAGAGCACACTGTGCCAATGGCAATGATGTTTGGATGTGTCAAGCATTTGACAGTGGCCACCTGTGCTGGCCAGCTCAGGACAAGGTCCTGAGGGAGGTGTGTGCAAGCTGCCTTGGGCAAGAGAGGCCTCCTTGAGCACTGAGATACTTTACATTTCCCCAGGCATTGTCAGCAGTCTTCTCAGCAGAGAAACCACACCCAGTACAACCCTTCTATTCTCCTCCCTCCCTCCTTTCCCACATCTGCCCCCACACACGCACACACATTCCCTATGTGCTGTGTGGAAGCTTAGCATTCAACTCAATACAGGCGTGGAACAGTTGCCTCTGCAGAAGCAAACAAACACAGCAACAGCAAAACCCCGAGACGAAGCAGAGCTAGGAAAAGCCAACCTCTCACTGGTACCTGAGTCTCTGAGCCTAGCCATCCCTGAAGCCAGATCCATCTCTGTTCTTTTTACTTTTACAAATCAATACATTCTTTTAAGTTGGTCTGTATTGCAAACACAAGTATCTTGCACAGAAACTGTTATAATTAAATTAAAGCTTAATTAAAATATGAAATTGGACAGGTTAAAAAGAAAAATAAACTGCAATTCTTAGAGGACAGGGAAGCTGATAGTCAGCTGTTGCCTAGGATCTTGTGCTCCTTGGATGGCGTCTCCACCACTCAGCAATGGAAACAGCATGGACTTGGCAGAAAGCCATGAAGATAATTCAGGGAGCACTTGGAGAGCTATGTGACCCAGGCCCCGGCAAGCACATCCGCCACTGCAGCCTCTGTCTAGCTGGTCCCTGTGGATCAGCTTGGGCTACTTCCTGGACATGGAGGTAGAGACGACTGCTCCAGTTTTCTAAGCGATGGAAACCAAGACTGGAGGTGTCCATCTACAGCCCAGGAAACAGGATGGCTCCTGTGACTGGCCCCAAGCAACCCAATATCCAGAGATGCTAACTTACTACAACCTTCGGCACTCGCTATAGGCCAAGAGGAGGCTGATCTAAATAATCAAACTAGCCAGAGTTTCAAGCAAACTGTGTTGGCCCCTTGGCGACTGGAGACTGTGGGTGCGCAGTTAGTTCTTCCTGTCCTTCATGACTGAGAATGCATTTCTAAAAAGGCTACACACTCCACAGTTCCCTGCCCGTCTCGTAGGCCTGGTGATAAGGCAAGGGACAGAGGAGGAGCTGGAGTCTGGATATTGCAAAAGGGTCCTGGCCCAGGGCAAGAAAAGGGAGCCCTGTCAAACCTATAGTTTCCTGTCTAGGACCTGGAGCAGTGATTCTCAACCATTCCAATGCTGTGACCCTTTAACACGTTTCTCAATAAAACGACTTCATCGCTACTTCATAACTGTAAGTTTGCTAGTGTTCTGAATCAATGAACATATCTACTATGCAACCCCAAGGGGGCTGGGACCCAGAGGTTGAGAACCGCTGCTCAAGAGGACCACTGTCTCACCGTGTCATCAATCTCAAATAGAGCAGTCTTCCTCCCTCCTGTCCTTGGGGCGTGCTCACTTTCCCTAGCTACCAACTTCCTATCGCTTGCTTAATAATAACTCACCACAACCTACACACAGAACCCTTACCACAGGAACCCTGTTTGTAATTGTTCATCCTTCGGGACTCAGAGGCTGTGCTTGTTCTGAGCACACAGGCGTAAGTGTGACCGCACAGAGCAAAGGAGACCTTCATGGAATGTTTATTTTAGATACTGTTCTAATTTTGGCTTTAATTCTCACCTCTGGTTTCCACTCATTTCTTGGAAATCTAAACTTTTTTAAAAAACAAAATATTCTTTAAATATAACGAGTCTCTGAAGTCATGAGAGAGACTTTTCTTCTCTCCAAAAGGGAAGGACACACCGTTTCTATTTTTATGCAGCATTTTCAAATACATGTGTCAATATATATTTTATAAACTACTAAAAAATAAAACCCTTTATCCTCTGAGGTTATTGATATATTCTAAGTCTCCAATACATCTCACACAACACAGTAAATTCCATTCATTTTCATGAATGAGGTGGGAACTAGACTAAAAATAGGATTTTAATCCCTGAGGTGTCAGTTAAAATGCAGAGGTTGCCAAGAATTTCTGTTTGTTTTAAAAATTAGCTTTAAATAATTAGCATCGGTCATGCTATCTCAATCAAAACCACTTCCAGCGCAAGGAGTCCTTTAGAAAACTGCATATTCGGGGTTAAGGTCACCCTGATATCCCCAGCTCTCCAGCTATGAGAATTTTTTCTTTCCTTTTGTAAAGGAATAACGCAGCTGTTAAGTCTGCACACAAACTTCTGAGCGCCTCAGAAAAAAGGACCATTTATCCTTTCAGCTCATCGTATCGCTGTCACGTGGACGGAGAGGACCCCTCAGCACCATTTCAAGACCTGGAAGGGTCGGGCTGGTGTGCCCACGTGGGTGTCAACTCCTGGAAAGGCAGGTGCCCTGCTTGGGTGGTCTGTTTCTCCAGAGGTTAAGAGTTTAAATCAAACCTCTATGCTCTGGGAAAAGGAGGCTGGCCCTGTTCTTCCCGGAGCCCCATTAGCAGAGCTGGATTCAGCCCGCCTCACCGTCCCTGTCCACAGAGCCCACCCTCTTTTTCTGGCGGTCTGCTGAGGTTCTGGGGTCCACAAAGAGCCCTAGTAGTAGCGGTTCAGGCTCCTGGTGCCAGGCACCTCAGGCTGCCCGTTCATCCAGATCTCCCTGATAATGCGTTCGCGCTCCTCCAGCCGCTGTGCGCGCTCCAGCTCCTCCGCAGAGGTGAACACGTTCTTGTTCAAAGTCCTTTCGAAGCGGCGGTGTCTGCGCACAGACAGGTCCGACGCCGTGTCCTCGCTGCCATCCTCGCTGTCGCTGCTGTCGCTGCTGCTCTCAGGGTCCTGCAAGCACCTCCTCCGGGGACCCCGCCGGCAGTCCGTGTGGCAGGAGATCCTCATCACCAAGGCGGCCAAGGTCAGGAACAGGCCGATGCACACGCCGGAGACAAAGTACAGAGCGGCTCGCTCAGGGTTTTCTGCAGGGAGAGTAAGGAGAATGCACTGGACAAGGAGTACAGGGTCAGGGGCGCAGGCCCACGCTCTCACCAGGACCGAACTTGGATGGCAAACAGTGCCAGCCTTCTCAGGAACAAATTTCCTAACGTTTCCAAAGAGCATTATCAGGCCAGGTATGGTGGCTCATGCCTATAAATAATCCCAGCATTGGAGATACTGAGACAGGGGCATTGCTGGGAATTCAAAGCCAGAGGGACTGCCTCAAAAAGATTAAAGACAGTGGCAAGGTGGCTCAGTGGTGCAAATCCTTGCCTCCAAGCCCGAGGTCTGAATTACTACCCCAGGAATCTACAGGATGGAGAGAAGAATGGGTGGACTCCCTCAAGCCGTCCTCTGACTTCCACATGCAAGCCATGGCACAGTGTACCAGAAAACACACACACACATGTACATACATACACGTAATAAAATGAAAAGGAAGAGAAAGACAGAATAAAAAAGTAACACATCTGTTAGAGGCAAGGGTGTGTGAGATTATCACTCGTTTCAACTTTAACTTGAAGTTATTTTCAAATGTAAAGTTGCTATATGTATGGTCTTTGGGTCTGGTTAATTTCAATGCGTGTGTGTGTGTACACAACTTTTAATACTAAAGTTTAGAATAATTCTTAATGTTAAAAGACCCAAGAAATTAAAAGGTAAAAAACTAATGATTCAGTCCCTCCCACATGGAGCAACTGTGCTCGCTCTGAGCCATGTCTTTCTGAAGACCTTCTTCCTGAGTGTCTAAAGGTTTCCATTCATTAACTCTCTCACACAAGCCTCTCTGGATCACTCATGGGTACCAGCTTCTGGTACCCATGCCCTTTGTCAACCAACCTCTTCTTTTTAAAATTTATTTATTTTTATTTTATGTGCATTGGTGTTTTGCTTGCATATTTATCTGTGTGATCTCCTGGATCTGTAGTTTATCAGATCTCCTGAAACTGGAGCTACAGACAGTTGTGAGCTGCCCTGTAGGTGCTGGGAATTGAACTTGGGTCCCCTGGGAAGAGCAGCCAGTGAGTGCTTATAACCACTGAGCCATCTCTCCAGCCTCCTTAACCTCTTCATTTTAAGGCCTAGAGCTTGCAAGTCTGTGTGTGTGTGTGTGTGTGTGTGTGTGTGTGTGTGTGTGTGTGTGTATGTGTGACAGAGAGGCCACCATGCCTGGCCTCTTAATTCTGGGTTCTAGGGACCAAACTCAGACCCTCATGTATGTAAGGCAACACGTTACTGAAGGAGCTGTCTTCCCAGGCCCTACTAACCTATTTCTACACAATATGGCAAAAGCAATAGGTGATTCTAAGATGAGGTTATTTGAAGCTTCAATATGCCTTCCTCATAAATTCCCTTTCTTTCTCTCTTCCTGATCATGAAGATGAAGTCAGCTGCTGTGGGTAAGTTGCTCATACGGAAGTCCAAGTATCACATAGCTGACAATGGCCTCCAGCTTTCAAAGGACCAAAGTTGCCAACAGCCATGTGGGTGAGCTTAGAAGGGAATCCACATCGAGGTAGAGCTTGAGGTGAGATGATACAACCTTGGCTTTCCAGCAGCCTTCTGAGGGGCCTTGAGCTAGAGAGCCCAGTTAAGCCACACACACAGCTTTCTGAACCACAGAGACAGAAAGGTGGGTGTAACTTTTAAGTTTTATTCAAGGGCTCATGTGCATGTGAGTGCAAGTATTCTGGGAGGCCAGGGTCCTCTGCAGTTACAGGTGGTCACGAACGCCTGCTGTGGGTGCTGAGAATCGAAGCAGTACCTGCTTTTAATTGCTGAGCCATCCCTCTAGCCATCTGTGCTGTATCAAGACCCTAAATTTGGGATAATTAGTATACAGCCATGGAGATAACGCATGTAGTCAATCACACATCTAAAAGCGGGGTAGATATTGAGGAATGGAATCAAGTCCACCGAAAGGGGAGGCCTGAGGTGCTTGGCAGAGAAGGACATAATTGTTCTATGGATGAGGTGTATGCTCAGTGGGGCCCTTGGTGACCCTGGTGGTATGTACTCAACAGAATGAGAACCACTGGGTGAACACAGCAGCTGTCCCTTTCATGAAGATATTCCTGGCCCAGGTCAAAGGCACGGTCAAAGTGATAGGACTTACATACACATCAGCAAATCAATTTTCCACATTCTGTAGCCACTTGGGAAAGGAACTGACATGTTATTTGGGGGCATCGGACAACAGAAATAGGATCACAGGTGACTCGGAATTGCTTTGTAAGTTTAAGGCTCGGCATGGGGACACTGACCTGTAATCCCAGCACTCTGACAGTGGAGGTAGGAGGGCCAGGAGTTTACCAACAACATCCCCAGAGGCCGAGTTCAAGGCCAGCTTGTGCTACAGGAGACCCTGCCTGGGGGAGGGGGTGCATTTCTTAGTGAGATTTTCAGATCTGTGTGTTTATGGCTATAGCACCGTGCTTTGTAGAACAGACCCATAAAGTTCATTAAGTTGTTTACTGATAGCCCATAAACTGTTTCTGATATATTTATATGTAATGACTTAAGGACAGGTCTAGCAAGCTGGCTCAGCAGGTAATGGTGCTTGCTGAGCAAGCCTGGGAAACTGAGTTCGATCCCTGGAACCCAAGAAAAGGTAGGAAAACAGAAAACAGGCCCCTTGGACAGTGTTCTCTCCTTCCTGGATTCTGTAAGGCCAGCAGTCACGTTCTGCCACAGCTTCCCCCTATGGCTGACTGAAGCCTCTGAAATAATGAACCGAAAGAAATCCTCCAGCAGCTGGGCACAATCCCAGCACCCAAGAAGGCAGAGACAGGTGGATCTCTGTGAGTTTGAGGCCAGCCTGGTCTACAAACTGAGTCCAGGACAGCCAAGGCTACACAGAGACCCTGTCTTGAAACAACAACAAAATCCTCCAGCTTTTAAATAATGTCTTGTATTTCATCACCGAAATGAAAAAAATGAATGTCACTGGGTATGAGAAAGCTTCCTAGAAAAACATAATTTCTGAGCTGAGAGTAGACAGGTGTGATGAGTTCTCCAGGTGGAGATCAGGAAAAGCGACACAGGGTACATGGTTGAGAAAGAAGTGTAGCTTTGTGGGAAAGTGTGAGACGTCAATCTCTCAGACAGGGGCTGAGCTCCTCGTCTCTAGGTTTTGCAAGTCCTGCCTTCTCCTGCTGTGATAATCAAAACAAAACATTTGGCTTTCATGTCCCAGTAACAGCACATCACTGAAGGAATTCGGGCAAGAACCCAAAGACAGGCAAGAACTCAAAGACGAGCAGGAACCTGAAGGCAGGAACTTAAGCCAAGGCCATGGAGGAACGCTACTTTCTGGCTTGCACACACACCCCTGCCTCCAGATTATTTAGCTTGCTTTCTTATATAACGGAAGACTACCTGCCCAGGGGAGGCACCAGCCACAGTGGGCTGAGCCTCCCACATCAAGCAAGAAAATGCCCCACAGACTTCATACGGATCAATCTGATGCAGGCCATTCCTCTACCGGATATACCCAGAATTGTGTCAAGTTGACAAAACCAGCAAGCACAACCAGCCCTGCAGTTCATGTTCGGCTGACCACAATTTGCTATCTAATGTCAGTCTGAGATAAGCCTGACTCAGAGACTTACGGATAGGGGACCCAAGAGAAAGCAGATCATTAAGCTCTCTGATACATGGCATGTCACCTCCCATGAGCTGAAATCCCATGACGAGCTTCTCTGTTGTTTAGCAGGAGGAGGCCACTGCCGTCAGTTAGTGGCTCCAGCCTGGGTCCATCTCAGCCTCATGGAGCCTGGCAACCCATTGCTCATGATAAAATACAGGTGGGGGAGCTGGAGAGATGGCTCAATGGGTAGAGTGTCGGCCGCTGCTCAAGCGTAAGGATCTGACTTTGTATTCCCACCACCCCTGGGACAGCTGAGATGCGGGCACACGACCTTATCCCCAGCCCTGCAGAGGCAGAGGCAGGCATGTCCCGGGGACTCACTTGCCGGGCAGCTGAGCCCATCGGTGGGTTCAGCAAGAGACCCTGTCTCAAACAATAATGGGGAGAGTGTGACAGAGGAAGACGGCTGACTTTAGCCTCTGGCCTTCACTCATGGTGAGTGTGTGCTACACGTACACACACTACAGTGAGCGAGAAATAACTGGAATGGATGATGTGTGCCACACACTGGACGTGGACATAGACCTGGCAGCGGGTTGAGCCAGGGCTGAGGGGATGGATCTCCGAAAGGCAAGGGAGGCTCGGTCTGGGTGACCTTATCAGATCTCATTCCAGTGATAATTCAAAAGCATATCGCTGGAAAAAAGGCAAAATGAAAACCTATTTGCTGGAAAATGGGTTCTATTGTTTACCAGAATGAAACCTCTCCCAGGGGCCATGTCCTGGCTTGGCTCCTCTGTGCAGAGAGATCCAATGGCCCCTTCTCTCTAAAGCAGGCTTGACTCAGCCTCAAACACCCGCCCCCAGGTGCTCCAGCATTGATTTTTCTGCCACTATCCACATAGGAGAGAAATAAGGTCATTGTACCTGAGGCGACAGCTTGTCAGGAAGCCCAGAGTCCTTCCTCTACCCACACAGCAGCCCAGGGCCCTTGAGGCCACTGACCCTGCCTGCATTGCTTTGAGTGTAAGAGAGCGTGGACTCTGCCTATGAGCTCTGCTCTTAGGGTAAGCCATCTTCACAGCGGAAATGTGTGCGTAGAAGGGGCAGTAGGGGGTGGTTCTTTAACAAATGTGTTTATTTTGTATTTTTGAGATCGGGTCTCGTACAGTCCAGGCTGGCTTTGAAATCCTGATCCTCTTGCCTTTATCTCCTAAGAACTGAGATCATGGGTATGCACCATGACAGCCTCAAGGGTGGCTTCAGAGAATGCATCTCAATGCCTTTGACAGGCATTTTTTGGTTCTTTCCATGCTGTACTTCACTGAGACGGCACCTTGATGACCGTGTGTTCACCTGCGCTGTCCCCACGAAGGTGCCAAGCCTCTCCCCAAAGGTGCCCTCTCCCCTTCCACACCCGAACTGTGCGCGGCACAGTGAGCTCTCATCGAGTGTGGAGTAGCCGGTGTGTAAAACAACACCCTGACTGTGAGAAGGTAAGTGGTCCTTGGGACTAAGACATCCTTTCCGGTCACTTCCAGGGCTGGCCTTCCTGCAGCCTGTGTGCAGTGAGGCCACACACGCACACGCGTGTCAGTGGGGGTCCACGGCTGACATCAGGAGTCTTCCTCAGTCTCTCTCCACCTTATTATTTTTGAGGGGGAGGGGTCTCTCAAAACCCAGAGTTTGCCCTTCTGGCTAATCTAGCTAGTCAGCTTGCTCCTGGCATCTCCTGTCTCCATCTTCCCAGCACTAGAACCACAGGCTGCCACATCCACATGCAAAGGGTACATGGGATCCGACCCAGACCTCTGATTCAAATAGCCCACACTGATGGGTTAGAAATAAACTTGGGAGTGGACTACCTTGAAAAACCTCTGAAGTGCTCAGACCACTAATGCAGGCTACAGACTCTAACTGCTCCTGTCTTGGAAACTTACCTCCACTCACTAAAAACCATGGCCTTAGACCATGAATTTTTTGACACAATCACATTGACCACGTGCCCCAGAACTGAACAGACACAGCGAGGAAACTTGAACAAGTCCTTCACTTTCCAGTCCCATCACATGCAGAATCACTCTGCACCTCCTTGTTGCAGTCTGAATGTGAAATGTTCCTCCAGGCTCCTGTCTGAACACCTAGTTCCTGACCAGTGCTGCTCCTTGGAGGAGTTAGGGAATCATTAGGAGGTGGGGCTCAGCCGAAGGAAGGGGGCCACTGGATGGGTGGGCCTGCAAGTGGACAGCCCCGCTCCACATCCTGTGCTGTCTGTTTTCTGACCCACCAGTGTGTGGAGAGTGAGCCACAGGTTCCCACAGATTCTCTACCATAATAAACTTTATCCCCTCAACTAAGAGCCAAAAGTAACCCTCCTTCTCTTGCATTCCTTCTTACCAGGCGTTTGATCACAGCAAAAAAAAAAAAGAAAAGAAAGAAAGAAAGAAGGAAGGAAAGAGAAAGAGGGAGGGAGGAAGGAAGGAAGGGAAAGAAAGAGAGAAAGAAAGAAGGAAGGAAGGAAGAAAGAAAGAAAGAGAGAGAGAAACTAACATTTCAGTCCTAACAATGGACCAAAAGAATGTTCAAAGACATAGGCAGAAATACATATTGTATATACAGGCACAGGCACATACACTCTCAAAAATGGGAGGAAGGGATGAGAACAGTAAGGAAAGGGGAGAAAGAAGACAAGGAGGAAGGTTGGTAGGAGATTGGCAGGTAATAGATAGAATATAAGTAACACATAGATAGATTGGAAGATCACTAATACATAGATTGGAAGATAGATGGATACAGAAAGAAGATGGATGGATGGATGGATGGATGGATGGATGGATGGATGGATGGAGAGATAGACAGACAGAAGGAGCTCCCGTTAACTGAATCTTTCCCAGGATCTGGGAAGACATCTTTGTGATCTTGTACCTGTAAATATCAGCACAGTTTAGGACAGTGGGCTGGTTCTCTTGGTTCAAACATTAAGACCCAGGTGACCTGTGTCCTTACCTGCATGAGAAGGAAAGCCATCCTGGAGGTGAAGGGTAGAAAAATTATTCTGACTCCCAAACCGCGCCTTACAGACTTGCAACACAGGCCTAACCTTTACCATTGCTGGATGTTTTTGTTTGTCTGTTTATGAGATAAAACCTTGCTGTGTAGCCCAGGCTGGCCTTCTTGATCCTCGGCCATCCAGTTCCTGAATGCTGGGATTACAGCCACGGGCCAACATGCCCACTTAATAGGCCTCGTTTTGGAAACTGCTATTGTCATTCTAGCCTAAGTAGTTTTTCTCACTCATCAGAAAACACTTTCTTTTGCATGCAACATCCCAGATACAGACTCCAAAAGACATTCAGTCAAAGCGACCAAGCAGAGCAAAGGTATTCATTGGTACTCACTGGGTTCCAACCTGATGCTTCAAAGCACGTTTTCAGGATGGTGTAATTTGAATCATGCTAACTCACTTCTCCGCCTATATCAAACTGGAGTTCTAGACTGTTTGTTTTTTACTCTCCTCTAATACTTCCTGCTCCAGGTCACTTCCCTCTAGGCCAGTGACCCGCCCTGGTCTTAACCACATTCAGATATCTGCTTATTACCCAGGAAGTGGGGTGAAGAGGGCTTTTGTCGTTGTTTTCCTTTACTAAATAAAAATAAATGTATTGCTCTATCTTGTTTCCTGCAGGGTCATTGTTTTCATGGGCAGGAAGAGGCCCTTTGGGGAGGTCCTGAGGCTGATCTCATTTGCATGCTGGGAAGCCAGATCATGCCAGGACTGCAAGAAGGAACAGCCACACCAGGTCAGGCCTAGTCTCCAAGCAAGTGTACCATGCTCTCTGCCTGAGGTTTCTTGCTGTCCTCAAAATGTTCAGTCTTTAAAGGGGAAGGAAATATGCTTACAGAATGGGCTTAAAGAGAGTAGCAGGGTCGTGTAGACTCAGGGAGGACCCAGCATAAAGCCTTCACTGAGCTCTCCATCATCATACAGATGTCTCCTTGTGGGAGTCTGTCCCACAACACAGGAAAGGCAAGTCTTTCACCAACACTCCAGGTCTCCGAAATGCTAGGGGAGGTTTCCCTCAGTCTCTTCCATTTCGGGCTTGTCCTGCTTGGGAACAAGAAATACTGCAAAATCTGTCTGTCCCTGCCTGCCAGGACAGTCTGCTGCTCCTTTTACCCCTTCCATCTTCTCCGCTCCCACACCTCCTAGGCAGTAAGCACCCCACCAAGAAGCTTCCACTCTCCTAGTACTCATCTAGTCCACAGCATCATCAATTTTCGCTCCTCTTGTACTCCTTCAATTTTTTTCAACTTGATTCAAAGCACAGTCACCCTGAAGGAGAGAACTTCAACTGAAGAATCGCCCAGATCAGACTGGTCTATGGCCAGATTTGTGGACATTTCCTAAAATGCTATTTGATGGAAGAGGGTCCAGCCAATTGTGGGTGGTACCATCCTGAGCAGGTGGTTCTGCGGTGTAGAAGACAGGAAGCTGAGCAAGCCAGAGGAAGCAAGCCAGAAAGCAGCACCCCTCTGTGGTCTCCGGGTCCTGCGCCTGGGTTCTCTGGATGATGGGCTGTAACCTGTGAGATGAAGTAAATCCTTTGCTCATCCTCGTTGCTTTCCATCATGGTGTTTAATCACAGCAACAGAAAGCAAACTAGCTTCCCTGGGACATTTAAATTAAATCATGACTATAAATTCTGTAAGTTCAGTTACTACATTTACTGTATGTCCATAAGTTTATTATATGTATGATTGTGTAAATGTGTCTACAGATATGTATATATGTTATTAGTTAGCTTTTTGTCTCTGTCACCAAAATACATTAGAAAATAATTTAAAGATTTATTTTGGCTCACAGTTCCAGAACTAAAGTTTTAGTTGTCATCTTGACACAATCTGGAATTCCCTGGAGGACAGTCACAAAGAGGGACTGCCTAGATCAGGCCGGCCTGTGAAGGATTGTCTTGCTGAGCTTAATAGGTATGAGGAACTCAAGCCCACTGTGGGCAGCACCATTCCCTGGGGCTGGGTCCTAGCTGTGAAATAGAAAGAGTGAACAGCACAGCAGGAATTCGTGCATTCGTTTCTCTTTGCTCTTGATATTGGCTATGATACTCGCAAGCTGCCTCAAGTTACTGCCTAGATTTCCTGCAATGGTTGGCTGTAACCCGCAATTATAAACTAAATAAAACCTTTCTTCCTTAAAGTTGCTTTAGCCAATGGATTTTATCTCAGCAACATAAATGAAACCAAGACACAGAGGGTTTGATCCATGGTCACTTGGCCCTTGCACTTGGACAGATATCATGGCAGTGGCAGTGTAGGGCAGAGATGACCTGCTCACCCCAACTCACAGGAAGTAAAGAGTAAGACTGGAGGGGCCAGGAGAAAAGTATCTCAAGGATCCCTTACTCCTCCAAGCAGGCTCCACTTACTAAAGTTTCCAGAAACTGCCAACACAACACCCCCAGCCAGGGACAAAGCCCACAAACTTTCGAGAGACACTTTATATCCAAACAGTGTGTGTTATAATCATGTATGTACTTGTACATGTTTATGAATATATGAAGAGATAACATGAAAGAATAGCAAAAGGCGCCAACAAGGTATCTCAGTGGAATCGGTGCTTGCTGCCAAGCCTGGCAACCTGATCCCTGCTCCCCAGGACCAACATGGTGGAAGGAGAGCACCAACTCCTACAGGCTGTGCTCTGAGCGCCACACGCACACACGTGCACACACCCCTGCATATACACACAAATAACCGAAGCCACAGCAGCTCAGCCGGGGGCAGTGATACATCACAGTTTACAAAAATGGCTTCTTGCCTTCATTAGTTGGTTAAAAAAGTATTTAAAAAAAAATAATGAGTAATGGAGAGATTTCTCATGGCTAGGAGCCCTGGCCACTCTGCAGGGGATCCAGGCTCAATTCCCAGCAACCTCAGTGTGGTTCACAACTGTCTGTAACTCCAGTTCCGAGGGACCTGACTCCCTCTTCTGGCCACACTGGGCACCAGACGTGCATACCAGGTTCACATGTGTGTGCGGGAAAAATGCTCGTGCACGTGAAGTAAAAATGAGACCAAACAGTGATGATGGGAGTATTTTTGCACTCAGCGCTGCTTCCTCGTTTTCTTGTTTGCTTATTTGCTGTTTGCTACTTCTTAGGGATTCTTGGAGAGCCAAGCAGGCTGAGCATTGCCAGAGCTCCTCATGGGTATTGACATGTGGGCTCTCGAGGTTGGCACCCAGCCTCACCTGAAAGCAAACCCTCCTCTGTCAATAGCAAGGGAGACCCCAACTGTTAAAATGTGGGGAGCGGAGGAGATGGCTGGTGGTTGAGAGAACCTGCTCTTGCTCAGGTTCCCAACGCCCACATCAGGCTGCTCGTAACTGCCTGTACCTCTAGCTCCGGGGATCCAACACTCCCATCCGGGTTCCTCAGGCATGCACGCACACACAAATAAAAGTAATCAATCTTTTTCAAGTTTAAAAATAAATAAATAAATAATAAAAGCTTTTGAGAAGCCGTATAAAAGTACAGCATTCAGCTTAAGGGGACTTGATTTATTTCACAGTCTCACTGAGCGGACAGCACTTTCGAAGCTCTCAGAAGCTAAGGGCAAGAAGTCCTCCTCTCTCAGTAACAGAAACCACAAACAGTAACACTTTCTCACATCTGCAAATTTGTGACTGGCTCAGTTGAGCTTCCCCTCTATTGCTGAAAGACCACGTCCTTCACAGCAAGCTCAAGAGAAACTCCACCCAGATTCTAGCCAACTACTGCACAGCCAGTACAGCTGGCCTGCAGGCAAGTGGCCACATACAAACTAGCTTCGGGCTGGAGGACTGGCTCAGATGATAACACGCATGCTGTGGAAGCGTGGGGACCCTAACCCTAGCACCCACGTAATAAGAAGCTGGGTGTTTATGTCTATAACCTCAGTTCTGGAGTGGTGGAGGCAGCAGATGCTCGGAGTTCTTCCAGCCAAACTGGTGAGCTCCAGATTCAACAAGAGACCCCGTCTCAAAACATCAGGGGCAGAGCAGCAGCCTAAGACAGCGGACATTGCCTTCTGGCCTCCACACACACACAGCACACACACACGCATGCACTAATACAAACATGGTCTTACACCACATGCACAAATATAATAGGAAAAACATACAAGATGGGTGCAGCGCAGCTTGCCTATAATCTTAGCGATTTTGATGATCAAAAGTTCAAGGACAGGCACAGCTACATGAGATCCTGTCTCAAAAAATAACATTGTAAATATTACAGACACAGACAGACGCACGCACACACACACACACACACTTACCTTTAATTATCTACCAAGATCTCTTCACAAAAATACTACAACATGCAAAGTCAAATGACAAATTAGAAAACAAAACTCATTCATTATGTTGCCAGGAGAAACAGGATCAATGGATAAATACTTAGAAAAAGCATTAAGAAAGTAAGCAGCAGGGCTGGAGAGATGGCTCAGCAGCTAAGAGTACTGGCCGCTCTTCTACAGGATGGGGGTTCAGTTCCTAGAACCCACATAGCAGCTCACAACCATCTGTAGCTCCAATTCAAGGAGCTCTGATGCCCTGCTCTGACCTCCTCAAAGCTGGTGCATATATACTTACAGGCAAAACACCCACACACACACAATGAAGAAATATTTTCAATGACACTAAGTAATAGCCAATAAAGAAAATTTAGAAATGATCTGAGCAATTCACAGAAAAAGCAATAGGCCTGGGCTCTTCACATAGGAAAAATGGCCCCGCTTCTGCCCAAGGGACTGGAGCACTGTGGGCTATAAGCTACAGCTGGCAGGATGCCTGCACTTATCAACAAAGTCCCACTGAAAGTCAGGCATGCCTATTCAGTCATGCAGCCTTTGTCTGAGTCTCTGTTACAATAAAGTGAAACTGGTAGAACATAGGATAGACCACAAAGCTGAAAACACTCTCTGGCACTTTATGGAAAAACAAAGTTTGCTGACCCCTGGCCAAGAGAAATTAAATTACATTCAGGGAGACTTTTTCATCTATCAGATTGTCAAAAGTCCAAAAAACAATTGAAAACATTGTTCTGGGGCTTTGCATATGTCTCTTTTAAAAGAATGAACTAGTAAAGCTCTTTAGGTGGCAACTTGGTGACATTTTTTCCCTGGAATCTGTACGGGACATGATCCAGCCATTGTACTTGGGGAAACCAAGTCTGGAAATGCCCTGGGACATGTGTGCCACGGTTACTGGTCACTGCTCTGTTTGAGAAAGATCTGAGCCATTCCCACCAGCCATCTAGAAAGGGCCAGCTCAGTGCGAGGCCATGAGCGCAGTGGAGAAGCAAGCAGTTGTCCAACAGAACAAGGACGGTTGCTCTGCACTGCCCTGCAGTGTCTCCAGGACATAGTGCTCAGTGGGAAAGGCAGCAGGCAGACTGTACTTGAGTCATCTCTCATATATAAAATAGGTGACCAGAAGGAAACACAAAGCCTATGAATGAAATGAACAGAGGGGACGGCACTGAGATTAGACATTTTTCTGTGTCTTTTCATGGCGTGGTAAGGAGAAAGACAAGAAAGAGCAGGGCGAGCACAATGTGTGTTGACGGGAGCAAGCAGACAGTGACCAGCACTAACCTCACTGACGAGGCAGCTGTAAAGGAGAACACTAAAAGAATGGAGACCTGAGCCAGGCACTTGCACCAAGTCACCCAATCAGTAAGTGAAAAGGTGTAATTATTCCATTTATTCTTTCTAATGACCCTATTAGAAACTATTACTGAGGCTATTATTATTAATGACACTATCTTGTTTATAAAGCATTATATTCTGGTTAACGAGTTGCTTGCAAATGATTAAGATGAGAAATGTTAAGTCCCTCAATACCAGTGCTGAGGCAGGGGAATAAAACACAAGTCAAGGAAACATGGACGAGTGAGAGAGCTCTTCAGCCTTCTTAGACGACGAAGATTTTACTCCACCTGTAGCTTTAAAACAGCCGTGACAGCTAAACCACTCAGCGCATTTGGATTATTCTGGCATGTGTATGTGTCTGTGATGTGTGCACACATACATGTAGAGGCCAGAGGTTAACACCTGTGGTGTCTTCTGGGATGGCTCCACCTTCCCTATTAAGGCAGCGCCTCTCCCTTGAGCTCAGAACTCACCCATTTGGCTAGCCTAGGATTGAGCTAGCGCCAGGATCCCCTGTCTCCACCTCCTATGTGCTGGGGTTGCAGGCAGGCCACCACACGCACTGGCATTTGTGTGGGTGTTGGGGTTCTGAAGCCCAGTGCTCACAAAGCTCAAGATAGCAACAAAATAAAGCGAATTACATCCCCATACCTGCACTTTAGACACACCATTTTGCTACAAAACCCAGACTATGGACCAGCGTTGGAGGCAGGAAGATGGTGATCAATAGCATTATGGTAATTTGGGCAAATACAAGATGGAATTCAAATCAGGTCAGTGATGGGGCATGAAGGGGGGCGGGGGACACAACTAAAAACTGGGAGTGGTGAACAGACTGACCTTAACCAACGGGATGTCGTCTGTAGAGAAGACACATCTACAGGTAAAAATCTTATTTCTGAGTTAGGTACACAGACAGCCTAGTCTAGGCTGAGCTCGGGAGGCTATGGAGCTCAAGAAGAGAGAGAAATGGGAATTCTCTAACGTATGGATAACACAAGTAGAAATCAATATTCCAGTTGAACACTAGTCTCACAAGGTGTTACCAATGAGTTACAGAATAGCACTAAGCAGGCTGGGGCTGGAGGGCTCAGCCAGCAAAGCATATGAAGAATCCGGGTCTGATCCCTAGAATCTACCTTTAAAAAAAAATCAGGGAAGGAGTGTTTGTGTAATCCCAGGGCCTAGAAAAGGGAGGCAGGCTGATTCCCGAGGCTTACTGGCCAGCCAGCTTGGCAAATTTCAGACCAGAGAGAAACCCTGTTCTCAAAACAAACAAACAAACAAACAAAAAAACAGATGGTACTGGCAGAATGACAGGTGAAGCATACATAGTACCATGCACAAACAACATTCAAAAAAATATAACGAATCAAAATAGTGTAAAAAGTATACAGACACTTGATCCTAGCCCTCATACAAATTACAGTGGAATACAGACACATTGGTAACATGTAACATTGCTACACATTATACACGCATGTTCTTTATCCCCTTAAATAGCACATCATTTACATATTTCTATTTCACTTCCTATTCAGCTAATTTTCTCATTTTTTTCCATCAGAATGAGTCTGAGGGTTCTTGTCCTCATAGTAATGTGTCTGCCTACGTCTCTAATAACCCCCTTATAAGAAATCCCTCGCGGTGGGATTCCTAAATACATAATATATGCACGCTTATGGCTTTCGCATAGCTCTTCCCTAGAGAGCGTCCTTGCGTCTGAGATTCTGGCTTTTGTGCAAGCACTTGGCTCGCTGCACTCCCTTCCCGTCCTCACTGTTCATGTATTTGCTAAAATTTGAAACTGTTTGGTTTCCTCAGCCATTTGCATTTTTCCTCAAGCAAACTGCTAATTCTTGTCCTTGGTCGCTTTTCTCCTGGGATTCTTTTCTTGGGCCTCTTTGATTAAATTTCTGAAATTTTGTATGTTATAAATTTGAACATTCTATCATTAGTAGCTTTTAGTTGTTGCTGCTAAAGAAAGAGTTGCTTAGTGTGGTGGTTACAGTTGTGATCCCAGCACTTGTGAAGCGGAGGCAGGCACATTGCCAGGAGTTAGGGCCACCCTGGGCCACGCAGTTTATCATTTCTTTTCAGGGAATGTTTCGTTTTTGAACTGATAGTGTTAATTATTAGAATAGTTAATGTTGGGGGTGCTGATGTGGAGAATCGTAAACTTCTAATGTAGTTACAGTATAAAATCCATGTCACACATACATTGGACACAGTGAATCCAGAAGCAAACAAGAGGACCACAGCACCATGTGAGGAGCTCAGCTGGGTTCAGGGGCCATGTGGGTCTGCTGGTTTCCACCCACACACATTAACCCTATCTGGAGAATCAGAAAGTAAGGCCAGCCCTTTTCCAAAGGAAATCTAATCCGAACCTGAGTCCTTTCCTTTTCAAAAAACATCCAGAAATACCAGCTAACACACACACACACACACACACACACACACACACACACACACACA
>NW_026596240.1:11450511-11473954 GCF_907164565.1 Psammomys obesus | reverse complement strand
ACACACACACACACACACACACACACACACACACACACACACACAAGCTAGCTACCAAAAGATAAAACTTACTCAAGCAGGGAGGAGTGTGTCCACGTGCAATCAAAGAGCTGCTTCTCTATAACCCTGTCTGGTCTACAGAAACATCCTTAGAAGTCATCCATCTTGCAGAAAAGCACAGCTTTGGGTTAAAGAAGAAGCAAATCTAGGGGGCTCTCAGATTTACACAACATTCTACTTCCCTTTCTCCTAGAAGGTTCAAACACCTCACATGACCCCTAAAACTAACACACACACACACACACACACACACACACACACACTCGAACACACACACATTTGTCAAAGGACTAAGACAGTTCTGTACATTAGCAAGTAGCAAGTGTGTTGCTAGAGAAACAGACCCTCATGGGTTGGACAAGAGGCAATTTGTATTAGTCAGGATTCTTCTGAGGAATAGAATGAACATGGATGCAGCAGAACCTAGACGCCTGATTAGAGGCTTTAGAGTCCAATAGTCTTCAGGCTCAAGAGCCAGAAAGCCAAGCACTGCTCAATTGTTGGAGCAGCTGGAAGCACCCAGAATAAGAAGGACCAGTGATGCAGAATGAAGGGTTGGAAGCCTCCTGGAGGATGCTGGTGGCAGTCCCCACTGGGGATGGACTAACCTGGTATCTGATGTCCAATGATCAAGGCCAGTGGCAAGAAACACCGCTCAGGAAGAGCAGCTCCCACCTGTGACAGTCCATTGCAATCACCAGCTTAACACAATCGTGAATCTTATGGAGAAAGAATTTCAGTAACAGTTGTCTAGATCAAGTTGGCCTGTTTTCATCTCTACGGGGGATGGTCTTGATTGAGTTGATTGAGGTGGGAAGACCCGGGCCACTGTGGGTGGCACCATTCCCTCTGCAGGGGATCCCTTTCTGTTGAAGAGTGAAGAAAGTGAGCTAAGTACAAGCATGAACGTATTCTTCCTCTCTCTGCTCTTGACTGTGGATAAGCCTAGCTGCTTTAAGTTCAAGCCACTTTAAGTTTCCTGTAGTTTTGGACACTAACCTGGAAGTGTAAGCTAAAGTGAACGCTTTATCTCACACGTAGGTTTTCTGTTTGTTTGTTGCTTGTTTTTTCCAGGGTTTTTATCGCAGCAGCACAGAACAGCACTAAGAAAGCACCTGCACAGGTTACCCTTCTCCCTCTTCGCCTTTCCACTTTGACCCCAGCCTATGAATGGAGACACCTGCACTCAAGGTGAGTCTTCTCTTCTTGGCTCAGTGGTCCACGTACCAGTCTCTGAAAATCCCATTAGACAAACCTGGACACGTGACAAAATTCCAGGCACCTCTCAGTCAATTCAGGTTGACAGTGGGGACCAACCAGCACACAACTGAAGAGTAAGCCGGAGAGGTTGGGTCCTGTGAGAAAATGACGACTAGATAGGGGAGGAAGGGCACAGGAGAGAGCAACGCGAGATCAACACGTCCGACAAGTCTCTCCTGCCACGCTTTCCATGTTTGTTCTAATATATCTATTATATTTTCTTTAAGGACCGTGTCCTAGTTGCTGTGAAAAGACACCATGACCACAGCAACTCTTCTAAAGAAAACCACTTAATTAGGGCTGGGTTACAGTTTAGAGGTTTGCTCCACTATCACCCATGACGGCAAGCACGCAGGCCGACAGTGCTGGGAAGGAGCTGAGGAGTTCCACATCCAGAGCTGCAGGCAGCAGGAGTGAGCTGAGACACACTTTCACCAACTGGCCACACCTACTCCAACAAGGCCACGCCTTCTGACAGTGCCATTCCCTAGGTGCCCATGGGGCCAATTATGCTCAAACTGCCACAGACAGTAACTATTTTTACCTATTGTGTTCATCTTTGTGTTTTAAACTTCCTTTTTCATCACCTCTATAATTGAAGAGTGTTTCTGATTTCAAAATCATTAAAAAATATATATGTATGTATACGTTTGCGCACTGCACAAGACGCCTGCTGAGCCTAGGAAAGGCTGCAAGCTCTTCTGGTGCTGAGGCTCTCACATGTGAGCGCAAGGAACTGAGCTTGGGGGTACTCCGCAGGAGCAGGGTTCTCTCCTAGCTAATGAGCCATCTGTTCAGTCTCTCAGAATCAATTTTAACCATTGTCTTTTATTACACATGATAAATTTTATTTTAGAGACCCAAGTACCCACTTTCTGGCATTCACTTTAAATCTCAGCCCATGTGTATCTAATTTAAAATGTACACACGTATTTATTTTGGGGGCTCTGGTGGCACGGCATGCATGCGGGGGTCAGGGGACCGCTTACTGGAGTCAGCTCTCTGTCCCCGCTCTGTGGATCCTGGGATCCAAACTTGGATTGTCAAGCTCGGAAGCACATGCCTTCACCTGCTGGGCCGGCTCCTCAGCATCCCACAGGCTTGTTTAAAAGAGGAAACTTTCTACGGCATCCAGGCACTACTAATTCCAGTGTAATGGCTTAGGGAGAAGGAAGGTCAGAGGAGACAGAAAAAATAAATAAATAAAATAAACAGGGCCACGGGCTTTTTCAGACTCACCAAGATCACAAGTCACGCAGCAAACAGCAGCCAATTCAATGAATTACCCCATTCAGTGTCACAAGCCTGGGTCAGGCTGGTCAGAATGGAAACTCTCCAGGTGCCTCCTGTACCGAGCAGAGTGCCAAAGTCCAGCGCTCTGTTTGCTCTCATCAGAGGCATTTTCACCCAACAGCTGGTTTGCAGGTCTCCTTGAGACTGGAAATCCCAGCCCCCGCCCCTGCTGCCCCTGCTTCACTTTGGGAAGTCTTTAGGACAGAGGAGGTAGATCCTCCTCCAGGCACCCTGTAAACATGTTGTCACAGCCCCAAATGCCCCCACTGTGGCTTCAGTGTCCTTTACTCCCCCCAAGACATGTGTGCGCGTGTGCACATGCACGCACGCACACACACACACACACACACACACATACACACACACACCGTGAAGAAACAACCAAGGGGCTGGAAGTGTTGCTCAGTGTAGAGCGCTTGCTTAGCCTGCATGAAGCCCTGGGTTCGGTCTCCAGCGTAAACCACATGGGACATCTGAAGACAGCCTGTGAGACTCTGTCTCCACAGGAAACTAAGAGTGAAATCCCTCCTATGTCTTGATACCCAGGAAGGAGGGAACATTAGATTTCCTTAAATGGGGCAAAGAATTGGATTCTCTACTCAGGAAAGAAGAACCGGGACATATGTCACCCATGGACTGGACATCCTCTGTTGATGGTCAGTGTGACAGACACTTTAGATGTACCTGTGAGGGGTTGTCTAGTTAAGGCTAGGCTCTGAGGACATCTGTGAGAGACTGTCTTTTTAAATATGTGTATATATGTATATGTATATATATATACATAATATATATAATAATATATAATTATATATATATAAAATTAACTGGTTTTTCATACTTCACACTTTCATATTTCATACTTTCATACAGTGTATTTTGATCATAATCACTTACCCTCCTCCCCGGATCTCCTCCTAGACTCATCCTCACTCCCTCCCAATTTCATGTCCTTTAGGGGATTATTTATGATATTAATTAATATGAGAAAAATCAGTCTCCATTGGAAAAGGTGGCCTCATCCTCTGGACAGAGGACCTTGGCTTTGTCGACAGAAAACAAGACCTGAGTGGTGGCGTGCCTGCACTCACCGCTCTCAGTTCCTGGTTGGGAGAGGCTACGGTAGGCTGCTGCGTGCACCTGCTAGCTTGGCATCCCCAGGCTGGACTGTACCCCTCCACTGTGAGCTAAGGTAAACCTTTGTTCTCTTAAGCTGTTTTTCCAAGGGTGTTCTGTCACAGCAACAGGAAAGTAGCCAAGTCACGCTCCACCTTGCCAACACAAAGGAGCCAGAGGGGTTAGCCCTCAAGAGTTTCCTTCCAATCGCTAAGCCAGTGAAACAGAAGCATCTGACTTTACATTTGAATTCTTAAGATACCAATATGAATTCCGGCTGGAAAACTAGGAAATACAACCCTTCCCCTAAAGGGAGTTGACTCAGAACCTTGGCCCATTCTTCATACACTGTCCATACAACTCCAGGCAACACAAAACAAATCAAAGATTAAAACACTCACTCCAGCAACACAGAAGTTTGATCTTGCAAATGATGAAGCATTCCTGTATGTTATTAAATAGCACCTTTCATGTAAACAGTACCTGTTCTCCAAGAAAAAAAAAATCTTAAGGAGAAAGTCAGCCATCTTGCTGAAGAACACAGCTTTGAATGAAGAAAAGGCTAGCATCAGTATCTCCAAGTCACATACCTTCTGGCTCCCTCTCTTCCAGAAGGAAGGCTCTTAAACACTTCTGATGGCCTCTGACACACAGAGAACACACACACACACTCATACTCACAGACAAGCAACTTGTGTTGTGTTGAGAACCTACAGAAATCCTCAGGCTGGTGGACTCCTCAGTACCTTTCTTAGTGGTTGATGTGCTGAGAAGGGAAAGCAGCAATGGCCTATGGCTAAAAGGTAACTAAACGTTTCTCTAGAAACACAAGGCTGTTGGGAGTAGTCACCTGACAAATTAGAGGATATCCTACTTAGATAATAACCTGAGGAACTTTCATCTCAAACCCAACGGAGCAGAGGGATGACCACTCACTTCTCTCCTAGAACAAGATCAGACCCAGGCCAGCGGGAAGCAGGCCAGGACTGAGCCCCAGGCCACAGCCCTGGCCAGCAGACACCAGCACCCACCTGAGATATAGGAATAGGCCGCCAGGATGCTGCTGAGCAAAGCCATCTCCAAGGGCTCCGTGGCCACCGGCTCCATGCTGGGGCTGAGGGGCAGCCTCATGTGGCATCGGGAGAAGAGCTCCTGGCACTTCCGGATCCCTCCTTCTCTTCTCCTGTTTGGGGACATAAAGTGTGCAGTGAGGCAGTCGGCTTTCCTGGGGTTGTGCTTCCAGGAAGGCAGTCTTTCCCAGGCAGGGAGACACAAAGGTCAGGGTCTTGTCCTTTGATCTGGTGAGGTGCCTGATTTTCAAGAGGCAGTAATACTCTGTGTTTCTCCTGACTTTTCTCTTTCCCTGCCCCACTACAGCCCCCCCCCCCCCCCGCAGGCCAGTCCTCATATGCTTCATTGCATCCTTCCTGGTTTATCTTTGAGAAACGGTCCATTAGAGCCACATCATCACCTCAGTGACTGCTCAGCTCCTGTTGTTTTCTGGAAGCCTGCACCTGTGACTCTGCTCACCGGTGTACTTTGATCAGGTGCCTTGTCCCTCAGGTCAAAATATGCCCCCCTTGACGACAGCCAGCGACGCCCATCCCACTGCTGCCGCTATGTGTCCTAAAACGCCCATAACAACTTTGGAGCTAAGTCTGCTCCTGGATCTCAGCTCCATGACCCCATGGCAATGATGTGTCAGCGATTAGAACAAGAATGGGGATCCCATAGTCCAGAAGGGAGAGGGGGCTTTAAAATAAACACAAAGCAGGGTAGCAAGCATGGGGCTGACACGGTAAGGTTGTTCAGATCAACCCTCTGAAAAAGTACCCAATCTTTTTATTACCTTTCCCTCCCTCCCCTCAGAGTGTCAGAATGAAGAGTGGGAGCCGAAAGGGCTCTGACCCACATGGCAGTTCACAACTGTCTGTAATGCCAGTTTCAAGGGATCTGACACCTTCACACTAAATGCACATAAAATAAAATAAATAAATAAATTATTTTTAAAAAGTCATTTAAAAAAAAAGAAAAGAGGCTGGCAGCTGGGGGGCAGGAATAGCTCTCCCCCAGCCTCTGAGGCACAGTAGGGCATGTCCTTCAGTAGCCGTTCGCATTCCTGAAAGGTGAACACTGAAGGACACAGGCCAACAGTGCGAGGCCAGGCCACTGGCCAGCTCCTTACCACCACCTCTGGGCTCAGCAGGTTTAAGAATGCCAGGATCCAGAAGGAGACGTAAGCTGCAGGAATCTTAAATTCAGATCCATCCCCTCCCGCCTCCCTCACCACATCACTCACTCCTGAGTGCTGCAAGTTCCCACGTGCTTTTCTTGATGACTCTGTTTCCTAACTTAAGTGAGCACACACTCACCAGCAGGGTCTCTTTCTTCAGTACAGATGACCACAGGGCCACAGCTTGTGCCCACAGCCAATCTCCACTCACTTTTTAAACATACCCAGGCACTTCTCGGCTGCTAACCTAAGGAAACCAGTGAGCCAGCGCACACACCTACACACACAGATGTACGCTCACTGAATGTGCCAACGATGCCAGCTTGTTTTGATTCCCCCGGGCACCAGGCTCCTTCATCCTTCCGTGCATTTGTCTGTGATCTTCACTTGGCCCTGCTGCTCTTACAGAAGGCCTGCGTTTGTTTCCCAGCACGAATGTTGGGCAACTCACAGCCACCTACTACTCTGGCTTCAGGAAACCCAGCACCTTTGTCTGGCTTCCTTAGATACCCATATTCACATACAAGTAGCACTCCACACACACATATGCATACATAGATTTTTTAATTAAAAAAAAAAACTTTAAAAAATCCACAGTGATCTCAAGTTGGCCCAGGGACCATAGCATGCAGGTGCCTGAACTATATCCTCATTGCCCAGAGTATCACCTGAGTACCAGCTGTATCAGCATCAACTGGCAGCTTGTTAGGTCTGCACAATCTTAGGCCTCACCCTGGACGTAACGAATCCAAATCTCAATTTCTGAGACGCCCAGTCAAATTGAATTATTGTACTGTGTGAACCTTGTCGGCTTCTGTGGCCAGCACTCTGTGAAGCTACACGCCAGCACAGAGAGACAGGACAGGCGTGTTCAGCCACTCCTACATGTAGGTTCACGCCGTGCTCCTCCACGAAGCCCTCTGCATCTTCTTAGCCCTGAGCAGGCTGGTTCTCAGCCCAGGTGCTTTTGCCTCCCGACACACACATCTGACAGCATTTAGCATCATTTCTGGATGTCACAGCTACAGCACAAGGTGACACAGGCTTCAGGTTTGGGGTTAGAGAGGCTACTAAATATACCATAATATACAGGTCAGCCTTCTGCCACAAAGAGCAATCTGGTCCAAAAGTGTTTGCAGGGTTCTAGAGTGAGCAAGCATCAGCACTTCAGAGTCCAGCCTAAGCCATCTTCCAGTTTAGGCATCTTGTGTGCCTCGTCCCAGACAGGAAGGTCTCAGAGAGAAGTTGCCAGAGCCTACCCGAGGGAGCACTGCTCCAAACCCTGGCCCACAGTGCAGTGCTCCCAGTGGCCAGAAGTGATCTCTTTCTATGAATTACAGTAGCAAAGTCCTCAAAAGAAGATACCACAAGACAACAGTGGCTTATTACTCTGTAATCAAAAAGCCCCTGGCTCACAACGGCCCATCCTACAGGGAACTTCCATAGAAGTACTTCCTTCACAGAGTACAAGGCCCATGCCAAGACTGGGATTCAGTCTCCAGACACACTAAGCTAGGTAGGGTTGATGAGGATTATGCTGGGAAAGGAAAAGTTATAAGGGAGTGGGTATTTTCAAAGCCAGAGCTTTCTCTAAGTGATAACTCCTTGCGCTAATTCCACATCCTTCTAGAGAAAAGTCATTTCTAGAGAACACCCTGTCCTCACTCTCCTAGCAACGCATCGCCTACTAATTCTTGTGCAAATGAGAGTGTGCATACAGGAGCACACAGTGGCTGGTAGCTGTGAGCACACCTGAACCCCACAGGAGAATGACAGAAGTCCTGCTAGACCACTCTCCGCCTCACTTCTTGAGTTAGGCAGGCTCTCAGCTAGTGACCTTTCTTTCTCTGGCACCACAGACCTGAGATTATAGGCTTTTTAAGTGTGTGGATTTGAACTCATGCCCTCATACTTGAGTGCTAAGTGCTCTTAGCCACATCTTAACTCTATGACAGCTTTCTTTCATAGATTGCTTCCCAGCTTCTTCACCTAATTAGCAACAAACTGCAAAGTATTGGAAAGAAACAACCTCCTCTTATCACATCCGTCCCAGTGCCTTGGCTTCCTGGCCACATACTGCTCTCCCGATGAAGACAACAGCATACCCTGTCTTGGGAGAACCTAGATTGAGTTCTCCTGAACTCACGGTTACCTGAACACACGGCACACTGTTTTCACTGCCTTCCACTATACAGGTGACCGCATCCCCACAGCCACAAATGTACATTCTCTACAGCCCTGACTCCATCCATGCACACAGTGCAGCCACAGAAACGAAACGCTGGTGATACCGCACTGCACCTCACACCCAGAAACAGTCTGCCTTCCCTGGCAGGTGAGCCCACCTCCACCTCCATGCAGGTAACTCCCACGGGTGGGGCGCGACCTGGAGAGGGGGGCTGCCAGGAACAGAGATGCACCCACTAAGAACAGGTCATCTTTGATGAGGCTGGTTTCAACTAGTCAGAGTTCTAAACCTGCTTGGCCCCAGTAGACTTCTCAGATGCTGAAAGGAAAGACAGAAAGAAAGGACAGAGACATCACATCACGTCTGGGAGATCACCTTGTACCTTAGACCTGGTGCCATTATGAGTCCAACAGAGAGGTCTAGGGGCGGGGGCGGGGGTTGTCTACTTCCTCAAGAGTTGGGTAAAATTCTCTTGAAGGAAAAATCCCACGAGTAAGGGTGTTTGGTTTCTTTAAGATTCCTACATGTTCATTTTATATATACATGGGTGTTTGCCTGCCAGTATGTATGCGCACCTCATGCATAGCTTACAAAGGCCAGAAGAGGGCATTAGATCCCCTAAACTGAAGTTACAGAACTACCGCGTGCATGCTGAGAAACATGCAGAGCAGAGCAGAGCAGGTCCCCCGCAAGAGCCGCCAGTGCTTTTAGCTGCAGAGCTGTCCACCCAGGCCTGTGGACTGGGATTTTATCTGGAATTTGGACTAGCCTGTTAGAGAATCCAGCCTCCTCTGTTCCCGACGGAAAGGAAGCAAGAGACAGCTGATCAGAGACATCCGTTTCCTCTTCTTTTTCTTTAGCCAAAACCCACAACCCTGTGAGTGAGGGACCAGTCTGCCTGGCCCCACATCAATGAAGCATTCAAGCTGCTTCCCTGGAACAGGAAGGAAGGGAATTCAGTTCCCAGATAGCAATGCCCAGATGCACCATGGAATAAAAAAGAAAAAAAAATCTTGCATGGCTCTGTAAATTCTGTGTTTCCACAGCCTGTTCCTGCTGCTCGGGAAGCCTCTCTCTTCAGCCCAGGACAGAGGCATTTTAGTCACCAGCTTCACTCAGGAGTAGATAACAGCTCCCTCGGAGGAGCTCCTGGATTGCCAAGCGTCTCCCTCCACGTGTATGCTGATGTCTAGAGATTTTGTGGCAGGGTTGCTCCTCACGAAGGACGCTTCCACACCCCCTACCTCCATTTCTCTTGACAAGAAAGGAAGTGAGAAAGAAGCAGCAGCTCGGGCTGCAGGGGCCGCTCAGTGGTTAGGAGCACTGGCTGCTTTTGCAGATGAGGCGGGTTTGATTCCCAGCACCCACAGGTGGCTCAGAACTGCCTGTGACTCCCTCTTCTGACCTCTGTGGACACAAGCTACTATACACATGCAGACTTTTGCATATACATAAAATAAAAAAAATGTTAAAGCTATTTTTTAAAAAGAAGAGGAAATTTGAAGTACAAGATTTTGAGTTCTTTCTGTTTGTTTGTCTGTTTTAATTTGGTTTGGTTTGGTTTGGTTTGGTTATAACATATGGTGTTTCTTTTAGCCAACGCTAGCTTCAAACTATGAATCCTCCTTCCTTAGCCTCCTAAAGTCTAGGCTCACAGATATGCAGCTGGCTTACATCTGCAATTCTTTTGTTGTCCCATTGTTTTGTTATCTTAATTTTTACAAGGTTTTCATACCTATATATTTAGCACCTCTCACCCCAACTTTCTTATCTTCTACACTAGCTGGGAGTATTTATTATTTATTTGTTTGTTTGTTTGTTTCAGGCTGGCATGAACTAGGGTACACTGGGATGAGGAAACTTCAAATGAGCACTCGCCTCTATCCAACCAGACTGTGGGCAAGTGCATAGAACATTTTCTTCTTAATGACTGAGGGCGGAGTCCACTGTAGGCGGAGTCCACTGGGCACGTGGACCTAAGGAAGCAGGCTGGGCAAGCCAGAAAGTGCTGTTCCTCCTTGCCCCTGCTTCAGTTTCTGCCTCCAATTCCTGCCCCTGGCTTCCCGCAATGAGGGACGCTGAGTAAAAGTGAAAATGGAGTCAGCCCTTTCCTCCTGAAAGCTGGCTGGGTCGGTACTCTGCCACAGTAACAGAAAAGCAAACTGAGACACCCTCCCAAAAATCCCTTGTCCTGTAGACAGCTTTATGTCTACTTTCATGTCATGTACACAGACATGATTTACGTATCTATATAAAATCTAGGAACTTTAAATGAGAGAAAACATATGTGATATTTGTGTTTCTAGGACTGGTTTAATTCACTTTTACGATTCTTTCCAGTTGCATCCGTTTTCCTGCAAATGATAAAACTTCACTCTTCTTTGTGGCCGAAAAACTGTGTGTGTGTGTTTTCATGTGTGTGTGTGTTTGCGTGTGTGTGTTTGCGTGTGTGTGTTTGCGTGTGTGTACCGTATATTCCTTATCCATTCCTGTTACTGGACACCTAGGTTGGGCCTATAATTTAACTGTGTGCATACTGCTATAACAAACACTGGCCTCTGTGATATTTGGACTTAGAGTGTTTAGTATGTCAAGAATGGTAGAGATAGGTCATCTGTATCTATATCTAGTTCTATATCTATATCTAGTTCTTGAGCAACCTCCACACTGATTTCCTCAGGGGCCAGACTGGTTTACCTTCCTGCCAGCACCGTGTAACAATCCCCATCTGTCCACAGATCTGTAAGTCCTTACAGACTCCTGTACCTACAAAAGCAGGTCTCCAAGGCTCACTGATCCATATTCTTGAAAACAACTAGAACTGACCATTACAGTCTGAATATAAAAGATCCCATAGGCTCGAGTAAAGCAGCTTAGCTGGCAGCTGTGGGAAATGGTTTGATCATGAGAGCCCTGTCTTCATGAATAGCTCATTGTAGCTGGTTTTAATGTCAACTCAAGAATCACCAAGTAGCGAGAGCCTCTACTAAAGAATCATCCTGACTGCCATGGTTAACTTGGCAAGATCCAGCCTGGTTTTGGCAGAACCTCCTGGTGGCAGGGCAGATGAAGGGTACAGCATAAGGAAGATTCTCGCCTTTGGCACACTTGAGCTCCCTGAGTTGATTCGCCTGGTTATGGCCGCCGCTGATACCAGAACCAGTGTTTCCAGCTTTCCATCATAGTCAAAGGACTCGAGACTCCCGGGGAAACTTTCAGGTTCTTGGTGACAGACTGGGGCTACTAAGACACCCAGCTTTGCGGACTGAGTGAGCAACTACCTGGCTGTCCGCCTCCCTAATGTGAGGCACTCCCAGCGCTGAGACACCAAGCTCAAGGACCAAGTAACCACCAGGTTCCCAGCTTCCCCGTGTGACTCGGCTACTGTCGCTATGTTAACATAAACTGACGTAATAAATCCATCCATACATATACACATATACACCTGCCCCATTAACTCTGCCTCTCAGGAGAACTCGAATTACACAGACTTCTGGGCCATGGGAGAACTGTGGAAGGTGAGACCCAGTTGGAGGAAGGAGATCACTGAGACCACATCCTTGGGGTTGTATCTTGCCTTTCCTATATTGCTTTCTTTGATGTGTGCACACCAAGAGGACAGTAGTCTCTGCCACATACTCCTGACACCATGATGCTCTACCTGAAAGCATGGAGTCACTTGCATGGGTGGTTCGGTGGTAGAATTCTCATCTGCAGATGTAAGAGGACAAACAAGCATGGACTAAACCTCCTGAAACTGTGAATCAAAATACTGACTCCTGCCTTACATCAGTTATGTCAGGTATTTTGATCAGTGATGGCAAAACCAATGAACAAGCATGCACGCACGCACGCGCACACACGTTTATCACTTGGAGCTGGGGCAGTCAAATCTAAATTTTCTCTCTGAGCACTCGTGGTGAGCCATGAAATAAAGCAGCTGCTGGCCACTGCACCCTAGCAGCCAGTCATTCCCAGTGACACTTCTGGATCCCATCAGCCCCTTGGGAGACTTCTTCAGCTCTGAGTCCTGAGCTGTGAACCACCCAGGGGCGGGGATGGACACTCCCCTAATCCCTCTGCTTGTTCCCAGAGCCAGGAAACAGCAGAGATGGTGCTCAGCGGCTGCTGGACAAGAGCTTCCCTGCAGATGAGACTCCTGCATCAGGACCTGCTGCCCCACAGAGTCAGAGCTCCCGTGTTCACCAGCCCTCTGGGAGCCCGACCCCACCGCATTCCAGGCCCAGTTACTCTCTCCATACGGCCTGGTTCCCACAACTACACCCCACAGTTTTCACCAGGACCTTCTGACCCCCCCACCGCTCCCAGGCCTAACTCTTAACCACTCTGACCCCCACCTGGCTCGTCTTCTGCCTGACACCCAGCACGAATGAAGAGAACCACCTGCAGTTTTTATCATCCTCCCAGCGCCCCTGAGAAAACAAGAGACAACTCCCACGCATGAGCTACTATACACCCATCCATACCCACACATGAGCTACCATACACCATCCATCCACACCCACACATGAGCTACCATACACCCCATCCATACCCCACACATGAGCTACTACACACCATCCACACCCACACATGAGCTACTACACACCATCCATCCACACCCCACACATGAGCTACTACACACCATCCACACCCACACATGAGCTACTATACACCCCCATCCATAACCCCCACCTCCCCCAGCCCAGCTTCCCTGCTTGTCTAAGGAACTGGCATCATCACTGTCAGATCACTTCCTCCTTCCCAGGGCTAACAGTCCAACAATGATTCATTCTTCCTGCATTTTTCCTTTTCTAACTCATCTTCATCTTTCCATATAAAAAAAGTGGGTGCACAGGCAGAATGACGGAATAATAGAGACAGAGGAATGACATATGTGTGTGTATAATTCCCTCTCAAACTTTCTCCCTCTCGCTCCGTTTTCGCTCCTATACATGTGTGTCTACGCATGCAAATGCACAAATATGTATGTGTACCTAACACAAAGCTATGAGTACTTACATACACAAATGTACATGTATGTATTTGTGTGTTAAATGTATGTCTTTCTCCAATATTTTCCTATTCTTTCCATTCACTCCTTGTAGCCACTTTTTGTCTGTTTACCTTATGTACTACAAACCTACTTAGCTGCCTCCACGCTCAGCTGAGCCTGCCTTTGGTCCACCTCCCTACATATCCTCGGTACTTCAACTTCTTCCTTTCCCCCTTACTCACTTTTCACGTTGCTTTGATAAAATACCCTGGCAACTTAAGGTAGGAAGGGTTTGCTCTGGCTCAGTTTGTGGGTACAGCCCATCCTGGTGGGAGCTCATGGCAGCAGGGGCCTGGGGCAGTTGGTCACCAGCATCCAGATAGGAGGCAGACAGCACCAAATCCTTTGCTCTGCCCACTTTCTCCTTTTTATTCAGTTCTAGTACTCCAGCGCACAGGAATGGTGCCACACACATTCAGAATGGGCTCCCTGCTTTACTGAATCTAATCAAGATGCTCCCACAGAGGCACACCCAGAGGCTAACGTAGTCTGTGCATAGAGGCTGACCTCTTAGGTAACTAGATTCTGTCTCGCTAACAATCAGCACAAACCACTGCACGTTCACAGACAAATATCTTCACAACATTTACACTTCCCTTTGCTTTCCTCGTCCAATTCTTGGCCTGTAAAAGCGGCCTTTAGGAAGAGCATACCTTGCAGTTATTTTTAGCCAGGCAGCCCTGGTGACACCGCCAACTCTGAATAGGCAAAGACCGTTCCAGGAGAAGACTAGCTGACAGAGTCGCATGCCTCGTCATTTCCCAACAGTGACAGTCTGCATGGCCACTTCAAAACAAACCCCACCACATGGCTGGAATCAAAATGGGGGAGTGGGTAAGATTTCCAGGCTTCAGAGCTGAGTTGACACCATCTGGACCGTCAGTAGCATTTCCGTAACTCCCGAGAGACTGACATGGACTTTGTCTTCACTGGAGCAAAAGCTCTGAGTTAACGAAACTCCTCTTGACCTGGTGTGTCCCAAGCCAGACTCAACATGCAGCTCCCAACCCTGGAAGTCCCAGTGCCGCTCAGGCAGGGATCTAAGAGCCTGGTGCCTCCACCTGGGACTAGACAGGGGTCACTCTTAGGAACAACTCACTGAAGTTTCTAATCTTAAGCAAAAGCCTTTCAGCTCAAAGGCATACTCCCTTCCTGTTCCAAGGTAGACAGTCTGCCTAATGGAGGTCAACAAATAGGGGACTTCCTCTGAATGACTGAAGGAATGCAGAAATGAATGAACGTGGCCTGTGGGAAAGATCTGCAGTCTAGCCACCTAATATGCAGCAAGAAGGAAGCATAAAAGCAATGTAAATGAAGTGTTACAGGAGCAGTGGGGAAAGAGAAATTAATTCAAATAATGGAATAGCAATAGGAAAAAGCCATAAAGACTCCATTAGAGGCAGTGCTCAGAGTATCAGTTACTAATTATATTCCCAGCATGTGCTGCCCAGGCCTTCCCTTAAATTGGTTGGGTGCTTCTGCCCACGATGTGGTGTGGTTCTTGCTGCTTTTCAAACGGGAAAAGGATGAAGTTAGTCCATGATGACCAGTGGGAACATAGCAGAGGCTGCAGGTCAACCCCAGTGCTCTGAACTCTGAACTATCCTTCCCAGACCAAAGCACAGACTGCTACCTCAGCCCAGCCACTGAGACAGAGATGACTGAAGCAGTGCTGGCACTGAAGAAACTATCTCCAAGGTGGATCCATACTCCCAGCTACTCAAGGGGCTGAGGGGCAGGAGCATGGGCAACTCAAGGCCCGTCTAGGACACAGAATGAATTCCGTCATTCTGGGGGCAGCTTAGGGAGACCCATCTCAAAATAGAAAACGAAGAAAAACAAAGATAAAACTCTAGGGTATAGTGCTTACCTACCATGTGTGCGGTCCTATGTTTAAACCCCAGACACACACACACTCAAACATGCATGCCCAACGACATACACATGACAAAAGAAAAGGAAAAAAAAAAAAAAGAGTTACTAATTTAACCAACCTCAGCCCCAGCCTCAGATCTTCAGATTTGGATCATTTTTCTGGAAAATTCCACTGACTGTTTCCAGAAGAAGTAATCAATATTCTATGTAAAAGAGAACAGTCTACTCCCTAATGCATTTCACCAAACTAGCATGATCCTGATACCCATCCCCAAAAAAGAAATAACAGAAAAAAAACCCCTGCAGATCTGTAATACAGACATAAAAGTCCCTAACACAGTATCAGCAAACAGACTGCAGAAGGCTTTTCTCATGACATTTTATGACATGGTAGTTCGGGGCTTATTTAAAGGTACAAGACTTGTTTGCTATTGAAAATCAAATTAATGTGATCTACTGTATTCACAAGCCTGATGTGACCAACTCTAGTGAGGCCCTCTTAGCTAAGTCACCTCATGGAGGATGGTACTACAATGGAGGAACACACAGTGGAAGCGGTCACATGACCAGAAAGGAAGCTGAACGGGGTCCCCTGAGAACTACATTAATCTCTCCCATAGAAGCACCTTGTGGTGATTAATCTTCATCAACTTGACTGGATTTGGAACCACCTAAGAAACACCTCTTGGTGTGTCTATGAGAATGCTATCAGAAAAGCTTCCCTGAGGCGGAAAGACCCACTGTCCATGTGAGCACAGGCTGGAGTCCAGCCTCAATCAAAGGAAGAAAGTGAGCTGAGCCACCTTATGTCCCTTCCACCATGTTGTCCCCGCCACGGTGAATCATACTCTCAAAGTGTGAAGCAAAATAAACCTCTCCTTATGCAAGTTATTTTTGTCAGGGATTTTGTCATAGCAACAAGAAAAGCCATTAACAGTCACCACCAATGACCTAGAGACTTCCCACAAGGTCCCCCTCCCAAGGGTTCCATTACCTCTCACATAATCCTCTTACACGCCAGCCTTCAGGGACCCAAAGACGTCGCACCAACCCACAGACTGCTCAACAAGCAGTAACTGCCACTGCTGTGTGCCCATGTCATGTGATAGCTTCGAGAGCCATTTCCTTTCAGTTTTCATGTCTGAATGGGCAGAAACAGAATCCGGGGCTCGTGCCACAGGGGCTCTGCTAAGAGTGCTGCTTTTTTTTTTTTTCCCCAAGTGAACATCCTATCCCGAAAGGAAAAACTAGATTCAGAAAGCAGCTCCATGCTGGAGTTTTATTGTATAAAGCAAATGTTGAGTTTCCACAGTTTCTGGTTTCAGCCTACCCAGAGGAATCATTTCAAAGAAATAATAATCTCTGAGAAAGCCACCCTGGGATAAGACTGCACAGTAATTCAAGCAGCATGTGTAAAATTTATTTAGTGTTTGTCTGGGAATGGTTTTAATTATGTGAAGTCTCCAAGATGGGCAGAAAGTGATTGAAGATGTTTGACGTAACCCGTGGTGGAGGCGCTGGATGCCCCCAGACTTCTCTCCAGTGTCAGTTTATTTCCCCAAAACAGCACACGGCGGCTCACAGGGTACCACTACACCCGAGATGCAACCATCAGCAGCAAGAGCCGAGAAGGAGACACCAGAACCAGCCATCCAAAGACCTCCAGTGAAGTGTGCAGATCAGATGTCCGGCCACAAATCCCTACAACCAGAGGGGAGTGTCAGAAGAAGTGTTCAGAACCTTTGAGGCAGGGTGCAAGACGCTCTCATCCCTGGTCTCAAGTGACTGGGTCCCAAGTACAGAGTGGAAGGGTGTACTTTGAACTTGAAGTGCTAGGAATGTGAGGAGAGTACTAGGGCCCATGTCCACAAATGATGGACATCGAGCCTTGCAGAGAGAAGAGGTGAGCTAACTGTGTGGAGCTTTAAAACAGTCATAATGGCGGTCTGGGGGTGTAGATTCGTGGGTAGAGTGTGTGCCTCATATACACAAAGCTCCAGGTTCTATGTCCAGCACACAGCATTAACCAAGTGTGATGCTGGACACCTAACAGCCCCAGCGCTCAGGAAGTGGAGGCAGGAGGAACAGAAGTTCAAAGTCATCCTTGGCTACCTAGCAAGTTCAAGGCTAACACGGGCTACTTGAGACCATGCCCCTTACCCTAAAGCAAACTGAAGATGAGATGCTACAAGCTGTCTGATAAACAGGTGAAAAGCTCAGGAGATGGACTCTAAAGATAAGCTTCCCACCACCTGTGGGCTCTGTCCCTGTACATAAAGTTCCTGGAACCGACCTGAGGGGAGGGATTATGCTCCAGTGAGACCTGTATGAGGCACAGCACCAGAAAGGGAGTAAGAATCTCCAAAGACAATCACAGCCGGTTCTGTGAGCAGAGCTTGCAAGTTGAAAACAGGTATCACGATGTTCACAAACGAACAGAGTGCTGGCCTGGCATGCCTGACTCCCTGGGTTCAATTCCCAGCACCGTATAAACTGGGTGAGGTGATGCACTCAGTCTATGCCTCTGGAGAAAAAGGCAAGAGTATCAAAAGGTCACAATCATAGTTTGTTCATTTTGATAAAAAGGAAAAAGAAGGAGGATAAGTAAGAGGAGGAGAAGGAGGAGGAGACAAGAACCAACAGAACCAACAACAACAGAAGCAGCTTTCCTGCTCATCACTTTCTCTGCTGTGTTGACCTCCTAGTTCCAAGAGTGACTTGTAGAGGCATTATTGTGACTGAAAACAGACTGCTATGTGGATGGGGAGGGGTTCGTGAACCATCCCAGCCCATCCCCACTCTGGCCCAAGGAACTGTTGACAATTAAAGGCTTGCTGGATTGTTCAGATTCATTCTCTTCAGGGGTGGAGCCACTGATAAGTTGCTGTAGTTTCAGAAAATAAGTCCCTCCCCCATAGGCGTGCAAGCAGCCTTAATTAAAGTCAGAGGGTCACGAGAAGTGAAACAAAAGACACAAGTCGGAGGAGGAACCTGTCGAGAAGGAGAACAGGTTCCCTGGGGGCGGGAAGGCAATGGACTGTGTATATGATAAAAATATATCCCTGCGTGAAACCGTCAAATAATAAATCAAAATATATTTCATAAGAAAAGCAGAGCATGCATGTAAGGAGCTTTAGAAATCCAAATGGAAACTGAAAACCCCGAACCACAGAGACCCTGGGGGCTCAGGGAGGGACAGCAGGATCCAGAGGCCCTAGGCTGGTCTGGCAGCCAGAGTCCTGAGCAGGTTCAGCTCCAAGCAGCACAAACACGCTGCTGAGCACGGCAAAGCAGAGCGGGACATCCGTGCCACAACACAGAGGTCCTTCCCAGCCAACCCTGCTCAACCCCAGCCAGGACACCACTGTCTTATCTTACACTTTCTCCCCCACCACAATCACGGGACGTGTCTGCATCAAGGGCCCCGGAAATGTGTGATTCACATCACACTGAGAAACTATTTTAAAACTGTGAACAGAGAGGCTAGAGGGGCGATTAAGGGGTTAAGAGTGTACACTGCTCCTCCAGAGACCTGAGTTCAGTTCCCAGCACCCACATCAGGCAGTTCACAACCACCTGTAACGCCAGCTCCAGAGGACCTGACCTCTCTGGTCTCCGTGGACACCCACACTCATGTGCACATACCTACACAAGAACACGTATACACAGAAAAGAGTAAAACACATCTCTTCAAAAGGGTGTGGACCAGAAACACGGTTCGTTGGTTGATAGCACTTGTTCTTGCTGAGGACCCAGGTTCAATTTCCAGCACTTACATGGTATCTCAGAGTTGCCCACAACTCCAGTTCCAGGGGGTCCAAAGCCTTCTCTGTCCTCCCTGGGCAACAGGCTTGTACACTGAATGTCCTTCGAGAGGACATGGGTTCAATTCCCAGGCAGCTTTCACAACCATCTGGAAATCCAGTACCAGAGGGTCCAACCACCTCTCTGGCATCTGCCAGTACCCATCACTCAGATAAAATACTCATATAAAATAACAATTAAAATGTAAAATTGTCTTTTAAAACCTGGAAACAGACACACTCAATAGCAGTCTGTGCCCACTGTGGACAAGCGTAGGCCTCGTGGGTTTACAAGCCCAGCTGGCTGTGTCAGTGCTCACCTCAGAATGAAGGGTCTCCTGCCAAAACGATGACTATATCAGGACACATATGGATGTGTCATCGATTGGGAAATCAGGAGTTGCAAAAAGATCACTTAACAATTCAAATCCATGCAAGTCTTTTCATGCTGAGAAACTGCACACACAAGCAACTGTCACCACTCCAGCCTTCTAGTGTTGTGTTCAATTAAAACAGCGGGCAGGCTCGGTGACTCCTGTGGAATACAATCTCTTATAAAAATACAATTGTATATGGCACGTAGCTCATCCCTGCCATCCCAGGGCCCTGAAGGGTGAAGCAGGACAGTGGTGAATATGAGGACAGCCTGAGCTCCTGTGGAGCAAGACCATCTCAACTCAGAATCAAGAGGAAAAGGAGGAAATGCATCTAACTACACATTACGCAGCAGTAGGCGGCCACGAAAGGGCTCCCATGGTTTTAAGTGGGATTGGTTGCTTATTCTAATCCATTGATTAGCTTTAAAACTCTGTGCAAGGGGCCAGAGAGATGGCTCAGAGGTTAAGACCACTGGCTGCTCTTCCAGAAATCCCAGGTTCCATGGCTCAAAACTATATGTAACTCTAGGCCTCTGTGACCTGTGGGTGCACAGATATACATTCAGGCAAAGGATCCATACACATAAAATAAAAAATAATTTAATTTAAAAAAAATCAGAGCAAGGTCCACTGGGCGGTGTGGAGGCCACTCTGCCCAGTCTCCTCCCAGGCTGACCAGGTGTCAAGGATATCACTGACACGTGAACCTGGGCCAATGTGCCAAAGTAAGCACGTGTTGCTGTATAAGGGCTTTCACAGCATGCTAAAGAGAAATAGAAGTTTCCCATATATAATTGTTTGCTGCCAAAGTAAGGCATACATTAGTAGAACATGTAATACCAGGACTTGGGCGGTGGGGCCAAGAGGTTCAGTTTCAAGGTCATCCTCAGCTACATAATTAAGTCAGAGGCTAGCCTAGAATACCGGAGCCTTGTCCAAAAGGGGAAAGGGGACTGTTTCCCTTTAGAATCTCTTCATCCATTCCTTTCGGTCAGTTAAAGCTTTTACAATCCTAAAGCCCAACAATGTTGTATGGTGTCAGTGCCATGATAAAAACCAAGTTTTCCTATATTCCTGTGCTGGCTAGTTAACGTCAATTTAACTCAAGCTAGAGTCACTGGAGAAGAGGAAGCCTCAGTTTACAAAACTCCTCTATGAAACTGAACTGTAGGCAAGGCTACAAGGCATTTTCTTAATTAGTGATGGCTGGGGGAGGGCTCAGCCCATTGCGGGTGGTGCCATGTCTGGGCTGCTGGTCCTGGGTTCTGTAAGAAAGCAGGCTGAACAAGCCATGGGGAGCAAGGCAGTGAGCAGCATCTCTCCCTGGTCTCTGCATCAGCTCCTGCCTCCAGGTTCCGGCCCTGTCTGAGTTCTGTCCCGACTTCCTTCAGTGATGAACAGTGATGAGGAAGCAGAAGCCAAACAAAACCTGTCCTCCCCAAGTTGCTTTGGTCATGGTGCCTCATCACAGCAATAGTAACCTTAACTCAGATAATTCCTCTTTTAAGTTTTGAGACCTTTTGTTTGTTTGTTTTCTTTAAGATAAGATCTCTCTAGCCCTGGCTCGTCTGGAACTCACTACGTAAACCAGCTGACCTCAAACTCACAAAGAGCCACCTGCCTCTGCCTCCTGGGTCCTGGAATAAAGGTGTGGTCCGCCACACCTGGGTCAAGACCTTTCTTCTCAGCAGTAGCTGAATGTGCAAGAACCCTGTCTAAAGCACTGTCACGCCCACTATCCCACTGTCACGATCTTCCCCAAACCGCAAAGGGGCACATTTGACAGTGAGGATGGTGAACCTGGACTGTCAGTCCACACCTCGGTTTCAAGCTTCCGTGCACACCAGGACACTCTAGTGTTCTCAGGACTCAGGCAGCGAAGATATGCTCCTACTCATCACATAAGACACACTGTTCTCTGCACTCACTCCACACACCCAGACTTCCCTGGATAGAACATTCAGACCCATGAGATTGGATGAAAGCCACATAAAGGGTTCTGTGTCTTCACCAAGCCCACACCTGTGCTGAGCCGCAGGCACACTCTCTTGGGGGCAACCAAGGAAGGGTGGGGCAAGGCACCTGAGGCTCCTCCTTCTGCCACTACAGGGTCTTGTTCGTACCTACCAGCACTCAGCCCTGCGAACTATGCCCACATCTCCATTCATTCTTGGGTCCTGGAGTGTCTCTCCAGAGTCCCACCAAACCTCCAAGTTTGAAATACGACTTTCAAAAGATGCCAGCTTCCTGTTCCCAGACGCCCAGAGGAAGAAAATAAAGCAAATTAAGTTGAGTCATTGCTTTAGGCGTGGAGATACAAAGGCACACGCAGACACACATTGGCACACACAAGCACGTACATACATACATACACACATACACACACACACACACACATATATATATATAAACACAGAGACACACACAGACAAAGACACACACACACACACACACACCCCCAAAGCCCTTTCTGGTGGCCTTCAGGGCAGCGGGTCTCAAGGAAAGCCTATCAGGAGCCTTTTGTAAAAGTGTGTACATTCACTGAGGTACTCCCAAGAGCAAAGATGCCATTTCAACCACAGAATATTTACAAGGTTGGAAGCCAGATCTCAATTCTAGCCCTGTGCCTCAGGGATGTTACAGCCAGGAGCCCAGACAAAGCAGCATTTCTTGCTTGAGTCAAGACTTAACCCTTCATGGTCCCTGTCTGAGGAAAGGAATTCTAAGACCCCAAAGCTCAGAAACTGTTTTTGCCCCAAGATAAAAAAAAGTCACCTCAGAAGGCCTGTTGGGCCTGTGTTCTTTGTGCCTGGCAGCAAAGCATTTACAAGGGAACTTGTTTTTCTCATTATGACAAAGTTAAATGACAGAAGCTGAATCACCCAGGGTCTCTGGAAGCAGATGCACTGAAAGCCACACACCTTTCATTTCCTACAAGAAAAACCAACCTTATCTCCCCCCCCCCCCCCCCCGCAGCACTGTGTTCATCTCCTCCACCTGCTCTCTGCTACAAGAGCCAGGATTCTTGAGTCCAGGCAGGAGCTGGTGACTCTTCCCCAACAATCCTCCCGGGGCTGGGGTCCCTGAGAGGCCCTTCCTTCCTCCTCAGGGCCCTTCGCCAGCTGTTGTGCTCACCAACCTGACACCTACAGAGCAGGTGCCTGTTCCCACAGGATAAGGCAGCCCAGCGTGTTAGGTGTCTTAAGGCTCTTCTGAAGGCAACCCTGGGGGCTGGAGGGGGGTGCCGTCCTGAACTTTACCTGTCTGGAGTCTGCAAGTGATGGCTCATCACTGCGCACTGTGAAAGGAAGTTTCTGTGCTCCACCACGAACCATGGAGTGTTTGCAACACCCACCGCTGGCTTCTCTGTGTGTGTGCGCGTGCACACATGTACAGGAGTGCGTGTAAGTGCGTGTGCATGTGTGTGTGGAGGCCGGAGGTTACTCTCACCTTGAGCGCTGTCCGCCTTTTCTAGCCACGTCTTTTCCTTTGGAGACGGGGTCTCGCACTGGCCTGAAGCTCACCAAATGTGTTAGGCTGCCTAGCTAGCTGGAGCGTCCTAGGGATCCATTCCCTGGCCACCGCCTCTCCACTGCTGTCACACACACCCATGGCATGATTTTCATAGATTCTGGGTACCAACCAAACACAGATCTTGTGCAGCAGGCCCCTCCAGGCCTTCCTTAATGATGTTTTGCTGTGTGTGTGGACACTGCCCAGAACACAGGACAAATTAGCAAAGGTCTCTGTGTAAAGGAAAGCGAGGAAGGAGACACTCTTCCCAGGTGACGGTCTATGGCCATCTCTTGTGGATTCTCTGATGCTTTTCATTCAGCAGAAACTCAGAGAGTTTTTGCTTACACGCATTACACCTGAAGGCTTCTCTGCAGTGTGAATCCTCGGATGGTGAGAGCTGAGCTGGACCTGAAGACTTTCCCATAATCACTACACTCATCGGGACTCTCCCTACGTGTCAGGGCTTCTCTCCCAGGCCTCCTTGACCTCATCCGTCTCTGTGTTCCTGCCTGTCTTCTCTCTTTTCTGACCTCCACAGGAGCTCTGTCGTAATGGCCTGTGCTGCTCAGCCATAGTTCCTCACCTTCTGTTTGTCCATTAACCCGCTCTTCCCACTCACCCCCTCAACAGCTCATCACTCCATGGTCTTCTAATCCCCCAGTCAACAGG
>NW_026596240.1:11425867-11450501 GCF_907164565.1 Psammomys obesus | reverse complement strand
CTCAACAGCTCATCACTCCATGGTCTTCTAATCCCCCAGTCAACAGGCCCTTCTGTGCAGCTGACCTGATCCTGGGCTGCTGACCCCTCCCTCCCGGAAATGCTTCTGTCCGGCATTCCAGTCTCCGTGTCCTCCTACTCCATGCAACGCTGTCTTCAAAGTCTCTCTTCTGCTCTCTTGGAGCTCTGTGTGGCATCCTAGCAACCCCTGCTCTCAGAGCAGATTGACACAGACGTGGATCCTGACAAGCTGGGTGAAAATCCTGGGTCTGCCATCGAGAGCTAAGAGGCTATGGCATTCATCACCTCTGTGCCTCAATTTACTCAGCTATAAAAAGGTACATTAGGAGGAATTCTCCTTGGTGCTGGTTATAGTCTGAGGTTCAGACTCCAGCAATCCCCTTCCTGATGCTCTTTCTTTGCTCCTAATCAGGATCAAGGCAAGGGTCTAGAACGCACGCAGAGCACACTTCAACAGCACCATCTGGACCTGGTGATGGGGCTCAGTAGGTAAAGGGCTTACCAAGCATGAACCATGTAAACCAGGCTTGGGAATACACACCTGTAACCCTGAGACAGGGGGATCCCAAGTTTAAGGTCACCCTTGGTTATATGGAAAGTTTGAGGCCGGCCTGGGCAAATATTTTGAGAGCCTGTCTCAAAATAAACGATAAAGAAATCTTGAAAAGCAAGCAGTACTTACAAGCCTCTTCCCACACCCCTGATTGAACAATCCATGACATCACTGCCTCTTGTTAAAAGCTGGCTCATGAATCTTCTTTGAGACCTCTCTTGAATGCCAAACTCATGAAGCCATCTGCCCACAGACATATCTCCCCACCTGGCCTTGGTGTTTCCAAGTTGGCCAGTCTGAAACTGAGCTCACTGCCCTCTCCTGCCATGCTGCACCCTCCCCAGCCCCCTGCTGCTCTTCCTCCACCCCACCCCACCCCACCCCCCTGCCAATGAAAGGCTCTACTATCCTTTCCCTGGTTCCCCAGGCCAAAATGCCCTCGTCACCATGGGTTCCTCCTCCATCCAAACAGTCACCAAATCATGGTGACTTCAGTGCCAAGTGTTTCTTGTTACCAGCATCTCAGAAACTCACTGGTTCTTGCCTGGATGATAGGAGCATGATAGGAGTATGTGATATTAACAATAATCACATACCCATTGTTGCTACACCATGTTAGAGGCATATCATGTCATATGGAATCCTGGCACTAGCCGGATTACCTATGGATGAGGACCTGGAGTTCCTGTGTTCCGAGAAGATGGACTCTGATTCACCATCTAGCCCAAGTAATGCAGAGGTGCTGGAGGCAGGGAACAAACACCCGACCTCAGGTTGCAGGCCATTTACACGCCCCAGAAGACACAGACATCCTGCTGTTCACCCGATATCTACTTAGTTCTTTTTCAGTGTCTTCTCCTCAGCCAGGAAGTTCGGTCACTAGGACAATGCCTGGACTTGGTCTCTCCTCTGTGAAACCCTGCAGTAATTCCCCAGTGCCTTCAAAGTCAAGTTCAGACACTTCAGCAAGACCCTTCCTGATGGAGTGACTTGGCTCTGTTGGAGACTCAGCTCCCTTCTCTCCAATCGCTCCTCCCTCAGCAGCCCCTCTTCCTACAAATCCACTCTCATTCTCCCTCTCCTCTCTCCCTGGACCTTCCTGCTGAAGTGCTCCTGCTCTGGAAGCCCATAGCACTCTCTGTCATTCCTTACATCTTAGAAAGCCACAACTGTGACGGCTCTCATGTGTTCCCTAGAATTCACTTACTAAAAACCTAATCCCCAAATCACGTGCAAATGACACTTGCAGGTGGCCTTTTGGAGTCAATTAGAATAAGATAAGGTCATGGATTAGGTGCTAGGCCAGTCTGCATGAGTGGCTTCAGAAGAAGAAGGGGCAAGACTTGACTACATTGTTTGCTCCATCTGGCCACAAAATGCCCTCTGCAACAGCAGGGTCCTGCATTTCACTAGGTGCTAAGCTAGGCTTTCAGAGCTATGTGCTAACAAGACCCACTCCCACTCCTGGGAGTGAGTGTCTTTCCTTTTGTGAACAAACCGTTTCTTCTATTTCTAATCATGTGTCCCTGGCCCAGTTCTTGCGGTGGGACATAAGAACCTGGGCACTTCAGCAGGTGTCCCTCGGGATTCAGAGCCACGTGGGCTCCCTATTGCACCTCAGGAGGGCAATGCAGGGAGCTGCTGTTAGAAGCTACTCCGCCAAGAGGCACACAGAGAACACTGAAAGTAACGCATGTGTCTTCTTCCGCTGGAGGTGCCACCAGTCCCTTCCTGGAGGGCTGCTAGGACCTGTCTTATCCTAACAAGATCAAGCAAGAGGCCAGCCGGCTGTGTTTGTGCAGATGCCTGGGGAGACAGCCCTAGCCAGGCCTCGTGACTCCCCCTCCCTGAACCGGAACAAGATCCCCTGAAGTATGCTCCCTCGGGCTACTGCCCTTCTGAGGCACAGGACAGCACAGGGCAAGGAGAGAGGTTTCACTCATTTCAGGTGTTCTGGGAAAACAAATCCTCAGAAGTTTATGGTGGCCCCTCTGCTGAGCAGCACTTCCGCCTCCTCTCACAGTGGAGGACAAAGTGCAGGCTGCCACTGGGATCAAATCTGGGGCAAGAGGAGGAGGAGGAAGAAAGGAGGCAGTTCAGAAATGGAGAACCAGCCCTGGCTGGAGAAAAAGTAGACAGAAGTAACTGTCCCCACTGCTTTCCTTCCTCCCTTCCTTCCTCCCTTCCTTCCTTCCTGCCTGCCTGCCTTGAACTTATTAACTTTCTATGCTGACAATGACCTTGAACTTCTGATCCTTCTCCTACCTCCACCTCCCAAGTGCTGGGATAGGGACCACAAAATCCAGTTTATGCACTCCTGGGAACTGAACCCAGGACTTCGTGCAAACTAGGTAGCACCCACCCAACTAAATTACACCCCCAATCATTTTTTTTTCTTGTTGGATGAGCAGGATGTCATGTAGCCTACCTTTAATGATCAGACACTGTCCGGAGACGGTCGGAACAGGCCGGATGGCTGGTATCTGATACTGGCTCTGCCTTTTAGCTGTGAATGTGCATTCTCTCTCTCTCTCTCTCTCTCTCTCTCTCTCTCTGGTTCTTTCTCTCCCTTCCTCTCCCCTTTCACACACACACACACACACACACCCCTCACCCCCAGAGACCCCTGTAATAACCAGGAGCCCCTTCCTGGTATCCTTTCCTCCAGGGTAGGCTTTATGGTCTTTAGAAGAGGACAGTCTCTCCTGTCTCCAACCCCTGAGCTCTGAATGGAAGAATTTGCCTCTCTTTCTGTTAGCAGGGTTGTTAGGGTCAGAGCCTGGGACATTCGGCTCTAAAGAGCTCCACTCCACCATCCACCCTCTCTACGCTGGTTAAACAGACACCAGTAAAAACAGATGAAAGACATCTAATCAGATATCAGGAACAGGAAAAAAGAGGTCCAGTGGGGCCGGATGTGAAATTTAGGTTTAAATCTAAGCGGTACTGGTCCTCCATCCCTGCTGTCTTTAGCGAGGTCTGACAAGTGGTCAGAACTGTATAAAGTCTCTCTCTGGGTGAGAAGTTCCTGCTCTGGCTGGCGGCAGGATGCCAGCCTTTTCCTTCTCCCATCATGAGATTCCAGTTTTTGAACTGTTGCATTGTCGTGTTCATCTTGTCCTCCATTGCCCCTGTGCTGTGCAGCTATGAACAGCCTGAAGGTGAGTGCTTTTGTTCACTCATCTCTCCAAAAGCGGAATGGTGGATGGGGTCAACTTAGGGGTGAGCTGCAAGCAGATGAGCCCATCACTACTGGGTGCTTTATGCAGTAAATGCACACAGAGGGCTCTGGCTTCAGGGAAGCGTGTCAGCCCTGAGAACCACTACCTGCTGCGTTCGAACAGGCCCAAGTATCAAACTCCATCTCTTCTAGTTTACCCTCTCCTCTTCTAGTTCACCCTCTCCATTCTCCAGAATGTGTCCCTGTCTCGCTTTCTTCCCTCCCTCTCTACATCTGCCCCTCTCTCCCTAAATCTGAGAAACGTACCCATTGCTTAGCCATCCATACAGATTTCTAGATGGTATAAAGGGAATTGTCCCAAAGCCAGGGCTCTAGAGGGGCCATCCACATAGTCTATCAGCCAGGCTTTGAAAAGAAAACAAAACAACCATGGCAGCTACTGAGCTCAGCTTTCTTTTCTTTGCTTACTGGAGACAGTGTTCCTCCTCCACTCCTAGGCTCTGGTCCCCTGGCCCCAGGAGGAAACAAGGCCAGCAGAGATAGAGGCAGAGTCGCCATTCAAAGCAGTCTGCACACCTGAACTGGGACCGCCCCCTCTATTGTCTCCAGCAGTACAGCCACAGACAGCTGGACTGCTGACAAGCCACACCTCCCAGGCCCATCTCTGGGTCTCCAGTCCCCATCAAATCTCTAAAGATCTGCCAAACCTTCTCTTGATCTTCTGCTTTGTACACGTGCTTCCTGAGACACTGCTTTTTGATCACCCAGCCTCCCCCTGAACCTCCACACCAAGCCGAGCACGCTCCTTCCTGACTCTTCTTGTGGGACAGACTGATTCAGTTGAACAATTTTCTCTCCCTACTGAACACACTCTGGTGGCCACGTGTCTGTCACATCACAGCGATGACCCTGTTGAAAAGAGTCATGTCTCCTTTTTCTGTGTGTCTCCAGGACCCAGCACTGAGCTGTGCACGGCACCCACATTCCAAGCTCAAGGTAACTCCTGAAGATTCAGGCAGCGATCATAAACACTGGACCAAAACACCTCTTCCAATGCCAAGTGGGATGTGCATGAGTCTAATAGCAGGACACACTTCACAGAGATTAAGAAGAATTATTCATGGAGGGGGCTAATTGTGTATGACATCAGAGACCCCGATCTTGAGACTGACTCTCCACCCCACCACTCTGAGCAAGTTATGTTCGGGTCAGGCTATCCAAACCTCAAACAGAAGAGACGCCCAGGTCTTGAATTCTGGCTTTTCTTCCTATCTTTAGTAGCCTAGGAAAATCTGCTTCTGGCATCTGGTGACCTAGGACCCAAGTGACAGACAGGTCTGGGGAGGGAAGGGCCTGCAAGTTCTCATAGGAACTAAGAAACAGGAAACCACTCACCCTGATACACCCTGAGAAACAGCCTTCTCCGGAGCGCTTCCGGGGTCCCTAACAACACCAGGTCCCCACACCACACAAGAGAACTCATCCTATTGAAGTTTAGGGAACAGCTTGCTGCAACGAGAAAACTGTGCGTGGAACGGCTGAGCATGAAGGCAGAGCACACAATTGTGCAGGGATTTGGGCAAAGGAGTCAAACATGGCCCACCAGAGCGAGGCCGGGGAACCAACACAGAGGGGCTTCAGCCAAGGCAGCTCTGAGAGAAACAGGATTCTAAGCTGGCAAAGTGACTGGCTGACACCTAGGATCCAGTATCATACAGGGGTCAGCAGAGGGCTCCAAACCTGGTTCTCCAACACTCCATTATAAGTATTAAGACCCCTTAACAAATTTTACCTTTAATAGATGACTGCCTTTGGTAACCCTTAGAAAGAAGGCCTAGTCTGCCATGTAAGGAGAGCCAGCATTCACTCACCTCCCTCACCCAGACTCCCCCACTTCATGCCTGAACCTTTCTCTTCCAAGCAGAAGCGTGAACTACATCCTCCCAAAGAGCGAGTGCTGCTGCAGCCTTGACTAAGCACACTCAAGCTCCATTTAGTAGCAAGGTCGATGTGACTAGGGGCCAGTGTCCTACCCTTCCGTAGCTGCAAGCAAAGCAAGATGGAGAAGGAAAACCAGTGCTGTCTTGGATCCTGACTGTGACACAGGCTAAAAAAGAAGACGTGTTTAGGCCCCCACTAATGCAGTCACCAGGTCTCAGCTCACGTTTACTGTGTCTGACACACACTAAACCCTGACCTGCAAAGGAAGAAGAGTTGTGTTTTCTGAAATCCAAATCATCTATGTGAGTGTTGACCCTACCACTAGTGAGCTGTGTGACTTTAGCCAAACTCCATAGCCTCCCTGTGCCTCCACACAGACTTCACAGAGATGATATGTGGACCAAACGAGCCAAAACTCATGAAGTGACCTCAGCACTAAGCTATTATCCTATTAGTCAGTCACACTGATTTGGAGAAAAGGCAGCCTGCTCTTCCTGTAAGACTTTCAGAGGGTCTGAGCCCACTTGCTCAAGGTCACAGAGCTCTCAGATGGCAAATCTGGGATTTGAACACAGCAATGTCCAAAGCCTGTGAGCTCAGCAGGCACTGTGAGCATGAGCCAGTACCAGGCTCTCAGCATGTGGGTATCAGTGGAGAGGTGAGCAAGAGACATAAAGGGGGACCGGTAGGGCAGCAGAGAACAATGAAGCTACCGCAAGGACTGGAGAAAGCTTCATCCAGAGCAGACTGAGTTCCAGACCAAAGAATGATAAGGGGTTTGCCAAGCCATGGGGAAGAGGGATTCCAAGAGTTGGGAGCAGCAGAGTGGCAGTGAGCTGGAGTGTGTTGGGAGCATGGCGGGAAGGCTAGAGGGTGAGGGCGAGCTGGGAAGCCTGGGACTGCAGGGTCGTGGACTAGATTTCACCCTCCAGAGACTGGCTCAGGAATTTGGGGGCTGCGGGGGGCGGGGGGGAGGGCTGTTAGTGCCTGACAAACACCTATAGATCCAGTCCCTCTGTTAGCAACAGAGAACCAGCAAAGGTGTGGGGCAGGCCAGCAGCAGGACCTGGTAGGGAATTCGGCAATGGAATTCTGGCCCTGGAGTAGTGGATGAGGGGGAGATGTGAGAACACTGGCTGTCGTAACCAGCTAAACAGAGCTGATGAGAGGAGGAGAGTTGGAATACAGGCTCTCTGTGGGCCAATACCTTCAGCCAGGCCGACTCAAGGAAAGCAGGAGCACTGTGGGGAGGGGGTCTCCCGAACAATCCACCAACTGAACAACACCCTCCCCCACTCACATGGTGACGGCCAAAAAAGTCCCCGATACCCCCCAGACTCTTTAGGGGCACAATTAAAGCAGTGGCAGACACACGCGTGCATAAATACAAAATAAAATAAATCTAAAAGTAAAAACAAACGCTGTCATCGTTACTATTTTTACTGTTGACTCGGTTTTTGATCTTAGTACTTTGAGACAGGGTCCTGTGGAACCCAGGCTGGACTGAAATTCATTCTGTGGCCACAGATGACCTTGAACTCATCCTCCTGCTCCCGCCTCCCCTGAGTGCCACACCACGCCTGGCTCGTCTACATACATTTCAGAAGGGAAAACACAGCTACCAGAAGGCATTGCCGAGGTTGGTGGTCTGACCCCCATTGCCTGGCCTCTTCCACACAGGACTTGACCTCAAGCCTGTGGCAGAATACAGATTCGACTGCCTGGAGGGGAGGAGGGGCTGAAAGGGTGAAACTGCGAAGGTCTTTGCTGAGCTGGGACAGCAGCGAGTGCTAAATAAACACTTTGGATTTGAATGGAATCGCCATGTATTTGCTATAAAAGGCAAACGCTTGGTCTCCCCGGGTGTGAGCAGGCAGGAGGTGGCAGATTCTTGCTCGGACTGGACAGAGGAACCATCTGTAGGGTTGGACTTGGGGTGTGCAGCGCAGACCGGCTGGGCTCGAAATCCAGACCCTATGCAAACACCTTGGCTCACGGCCGCTTACTCCCTCGATTCATTTTGTCCATTTGTAAAGCCAGGACTTGTAGAAGTTCTGCCACAGGCCTGATGTTGGGTAAACGAGCTTAACTAAAGAACAAAAATGAAACTACCCAACCAGGTCGGTCTCGTCTGCCCCAGCACCTTCCTCTCCACCTTGTCTTCTTGCCCCACAAGGAGCGCTTCCCTCCACCCTGAGTCGTCCGGACTCCTCAGCCCCTGAAAAGCGCAGAGGGGCTGAGGGAGCCCCTTCTCCAGCAGCAGCGTCCTATTTAAGGCTTTAGGGGGCGCCAACAACCTTTTGCACGCCACAGTCCACTCTGATCTCGGGGATCTGGGGGTCGCCAAAAGAGTGCCAATATTTCAGTGGCTCCTAGAGGAACCACGTTAAGTCCTTCGCTGGGCCGACTTAAGGTGGGTTAGTCCCCAGCAAAGCCAAAGCCCTCCACGGCCGCGGGCTGGCCCGCTCAGCCACGCTCCCGGAGTTGAAGCAGCTAAAGAAGCGCCCAGATTTGCAATTCACTGGCTCTCCAAAGCCTGGCAGCGGAGGCAGGAGGATAGGAGTGGTCTGACCCAGCCAAAGAAGGGCAAGGGGCTGGGGACGCCAGGAGGAAGAGGGAGTAGAGAAGAAGGCAAGACCCGTGCTAACACCTGGACAAGGGTTCGGAAACAAAGCGGAGGTTTCGGATCCGAAGAGCGCTGAAGAGTTCCCGCTCAGCAAAACTGGGTGTTCCTGCGCCCTGGGTGCGCTTTAAGGGGAGCAGCTTACCTCCTCTGGAACCGCAGGTTCCCGGGACCGCCGCGGAACCTGGAGTAGATCAGATCACCCAGGGAGGGAAGCGCCAAAGTGCTCTGCGCCCTGTGGCTGGGGCACCCGCGCGCCAAAAAGCAGTTTGGGGAGGCCCTCCCTGGTCAAGGCTGATCGGGCGGGGGAAGCGTACACCGGGCCTCGGGACTCTGGGAGCCCTGCACACTCGAGAGAAGCCTGAGTCAGTGGGAGGAAAAGGTTGTCTCATTTCCTTCGGTCTACCCCCCTCCCCCGCCCCCGCCCCTTGGCTCGGGACCTGCCCTCCCTCCCGCTCTCCACCCCCTTCCCCACGTGGGCGCCGCGAGACGCGAAACCTGAAAGGCTGCGCCAACATAGTTCAACTCGCGCAACTCCTGCCTGCGTCCCAGCTGTTCCCACCGTCCCTGGGCTATGCGATCTCCCCACCCGTGGTCCCCACCTTGTCCCAAACTTCCAGCCTTTCCCTCCTTGATGCAAGGAACCCGGATCTGCGAGCAGATCCCCAACCCCCATCAGCCTATTCCTGCCTGGTGGAGCACTGCGTTGAACCAGCTTTAAAACTCCAAGTCCAGACAGGAAATAACCACTTACTTTGTTAAATTTGATGCATAATCTCCAAGGAATGTTCGTTTCTATCAGAAGACAGCCATTACAGCTTTTGGCCTTGCTCGCCTGGGTTCGAAGTTTTGTTTGTTAAACTCCACGACTATTTATGGAGCGGCCAATAGCCACGGAGCTTGGTGCTGCACAGGCTAAAGAGCATCCCATTCCTAAGCAGTTAGCACAGGTGACCGGGGCAAAGAGAGAAGTGGAGCAGAGTTTTAACGGTAGAACTTTACAACCAGTGAGAACAGCCTAGACAGGCTGGCTGTGCATCCCAGCACAGAGCCAGGGCTGTGAGAGGCAGGGAGGAGGAGGGGGGAAGGGAAGAGAATGCCCAGCCAGCCCAAGAAAGGAAGGGTACTGTTGGAAGCCAGGGCAACTGAAAACCAAGGGCTCAGATGGAGAGATTGGATGGAATGACCAGAAGCCAAGGGGGGTGGGGGGGGAGTGTCACCAGAATCCCAGGTGCCCTCAGGAATGGCTATCAGAAGCATGGTCTAGAAACAGCAGCTGATATCCTGATCCTCTGGACCTGATCAATTGAGATTCTACATTCTAACAGAACGCCCAGATTCTAATACACATCACTATCTGGAAGCATTGTCTTCTAGGCCATTGATGGCATGGTGGACTGACTGTATCAGAGCACAGAGCCCTGGCTGGACATTAAGCTATCAGGTAAAAAAAAAAAAAAAAAAAAAAAAAGGAGGAGGGACCCAGCTCCACTCATACAAATACTTGATTGTTCTGAGGAGGGGCCCCAATGAGTACTTCTGAAAGGCTCACCGGGTGATCTGACATAGCCAGAGCTGAGAGCCATGTTCAACACTTATTCAGAAGGTGCTTGCCTTATTTAACCTTAAAATGCAGCGCTTCCCCCAAAGAAAACAATTTCAGGGTCCTGATGTTAAATAGAGCAGTTGTCTTCTCATATGGAAGCTGCCGGCCTGGTGGGTAGGAGCTTGCTTCCTCCATGGGACCTGTTCTGGCCTTGGATGGCCACTACACTTGTCCTCAGACTTGAATAGGCTTCTCCTCTGGCTTCATTTCTCTTATCTGTAAAACACACATGCACTTGACACACTTCCACACCCTGGCACTCTGTGTGCTCCCCATAACTGGCCAGCTGTGTCAGCAGGCAGACGGAGAGGCAGCCCAGAGGATGCGTGATGGAATGCTCTGTTTGCAGCCACCTGGGCTCTGCAACACACATAGCTGGTGCTCAGTAAATGTATGGAAGAAAGGAATGAACAGGCCACAGCCATAAGAGGGAGAGCAGAAGCCTTCTCAGGGACATATGGGCTTACACTGTTTTATGGCAAACATATGGGTCTAGTCCAGAGCCCATTCATTGGTCCCCCAGGCTGAAGAAAGGACATTGGAATACTCTGACCCCATCTGGCTTTGGATATAACTTTATTACTGCTAATAAGAAACGCCAATATATGTTGAATTCTTAGAATGTGCTCGGCCCTTCGGAAAGGGAGCCTCGCTCCATGATAATGAAGCAGATACCATTGAACTTCTGCTTTTCAGCAGCTTCAGGGAGTCCTAGGTGGGAGAGGGAATAGAGCTATCATTTATATAGCCTCTGCCTCTTGATGTGAAGCCTCACTGATATCCACAGGGCATGCTCGCATGCGGGACCTTCCCACAGCGTGCACAGGGATCCTTAGATTCCAGTGACCAGAGCAGAGACCGCCATCTCTGCCAACACAGACAAATTTCTGGAGAAAATCTAGACCCCTAGAGTTTCTTCAGTTAGCAAAAGGGGATATGGTAATTTAGGACTTCCTATAGCATCCCCTTGCTGGCAGAAAAACCATGATGATAATAAGACCTGACCAAAGAGAGGTTGTGGCCCTTCCTTCTCTGTGTCTCATCCCGGCCGCTTCCATGTCCAAAGCTCTGCTTGTGTTCACACGACAACAAGTTGGTAATGCTACAGAAGGTCAAACTCATTGTCAAACTCATGCTCATTATTGCCTCAAAAACTACAGCCTCAGCTGAACGTGCTCGCTCAAGACTAATTCCAGAACATGGGAGTCTGGGACAGGAGTCCATGAGTTTGGACTACATAGTAAGCTCTGGTGTGAGACACTTTCTCAAAAACACCAAATCATGGTTTGACTTTTCATTTACTAATGTGCAGAGCACGACACAAATCTAGATAATGAGGACAAAAGAAACAGGTACAAACTGACACTGGGGTGAGATTTTAGACCACTTTAGTGCTCCAAAACAATGCTCTGTGAGGGACCACAGGATGCCTCCATGAGACGTGTTAAGATCCTCACCCTGAATATTCCGGCACCATGATGTCTTATGCACTTATCAACACAACTCAACGTGCCTGTCACTTCCTAGTCACTGCCTGTTCATCACAGGAGCCTGTGCTGGTCACCCCAGGCAACCTCAGTGCACATTATACTCAGTGCTGCCCAGGAACTGGCCTCAAATCACAGAGTAGGGTCCAGACCAGAGAGCTCTTTAAACAAACACGCCTTGGGAGTAATTAGTACGTGGAGTTGGGGTGTATAATCCCGAGTGTAGCAATGCAGAGAAAGAACCTAGGGCCTCAAAGACCAGGAGCTTCTAGAACAGCGAGGAGTGCTGCTAGCCCAGGAAAGCCTGGCCCCCGTCCATGGCATGTTTGTTAACGGTGCCAAGCTGGCATGATGGTGCATACTTGTGACACCCCTTCACACTTATCCTTCCCACTGTCGAGGCCGAGACAGGAAGATGTCCATTAACTCTAGGAAAGCTGGGCCACAGCTCAAAAACACAGGGAGACCCCTTCTCTACCTTTAAAAATAAAATATTGACAACAACAAAAGCCAAATCTGCAGTGTGAGACTCAGTTTCTTTTCCTGTACTATGACAAAATACCCCGACAAAAGCAACTTAAGGGGAAATGAATTTATTGGCTCAAATGAATTACGCTGGCTCATAGTTCATGCTACAATCCCTCTGGCAGGAAAATCACAGTGCAAGGAGTGAACAGGGGCCAGTCACCAACACACCTGCAATCAAGAAAAGGAACTGGCTGGGGGGTGGTGCACACCTTTAATCCTGGCACTCGGGACACAAAGGCCAGCCGTCTACAGAGCGAGTTCTAGGACAGCCAGGGCTACACAGAGAAACCCTGCCTTGAAAAACCAAAAAAGAAAAAAGGAAAGTACAGGGACCCTGTCTCAAAAAATAAATAAATAAAATAAAATAAAAAAAAGAGAAATCACAAATCACAGAGAGAGAGAGAGAGAGAGAGAGAGAGAGAAAACAACGATGAAGACACACCCCTGCTCAGCTCACTGTCTCCATGTTATTCAATCCAAAATCATCTTCCAGAGAATAATTTGATGCACAGTTAGAATGCGTCTTCCCACAGGTATTAATTTCCTACAGGCATTCCCAGAGGCCTTTTACCCTGTGACCCTAGATTCTGCACACCATTAACCAAGCAAACAAACAACTGAACAACAGTATCTAGTGTACCCACAAACTCAGTAGGCTAAAACAGGAGGCTCCCAGTGAATCAGGGGTTACATAGTAGGTCCCAGGCATACCTCAGAAACAGATCCTACCTTCAAACAACTACAAGCAAGACAAATGGACAACAATCCCTGGCCTTGCCTTGTATCTTGACTGGCGAAGTCAACCCTTATGATTGAGGGAAAGAAATCTGGTTCCCTCGTGAGAAAGTACAAGTGATTGAAGCCAGAGTCTGCCCCATCCTGTGGCAATGCTTTTATGAGAAGCTACAAACTCGCAGCTCTTATTAATCCCAGAAGCAGTAAATGATCTCCAGGAGCGCCAGAGCAAGGCGGGCATGTACACCAAATACCAGGAGACAAAGGAAATTGCCTCCTGGCCCACCAAGATGCTAATGCACGGGCAGACAGAGACACTGGTGTCACCCTCAATGATGTTACTTGAGGAAAATCAAGAGGCTGAGAAATTGCTTTGAATGTTCTGCCCTACCGTCATTCTGTAGCTATTCATCTTGGCAAAAGTGAGCTTGAAAAGAAAATGTCCAGTCTTTTCTGATGTTAAGATGGGGCTGCAGAAAAAGCTCAGTGGCCTAGAGTGTGGAAAGTCCTGACTTCAGTCTTCAGCGCTACGTAAACTGGGTATGGTGGCACACATCTGCAATCCCAGCCCTGAACGGGGTTAAGGTAGGAATAGCATAAATTACAGTGCCATCCTCAGCTACATAGAGAGCTTGAGGCCATCTTGCACTACATGGGACCATGTTTCAGTTTTTTTTTTTTAAATCACTGATTAAATAAACAATGGGACAAAAATGTTAGTTTGGGTTGTGCTTATTGGGTATACCTATAACCCTAACACTTGGGATGTGGAGCCAGGAAGATGATTAGTTCAAGGTCATCCTCTGCTACGTAGTTACCTTAAAGCCAGCCACGGCTACATGAGACCCTGCCTCAAAACTAGCTAACTAACTAACTAACTAACTAACTAACTAACTAACTAACTAACTAATACAAAATGTTAGTTTTGGAAAGGCAAGATACCCAACTTTCCTCTCTTCCTTCTCACTCTCTGTCTTTCTTTCATTTTTTTCAACCCAGTGACTCATTTTTACTATTACATTCCATGGCAAAGGGATTTCGGTTAAGTCCCACGGGCCATCATTAACCAGGTGGCATTTAAATCCATCCAGTCCTTGGCAGCCTCTTAAAGTAAAGCTAGCCCTGTGGCAGTGTTAGCTACTGACACCTTCTAGTCACCAAGAATGCCCTACCACTTATTGGTAGCTCCAGACTGCACCAGTCTAAAAAAAAAAATAAAACATGTATTCATGTTGTGTATGTGTGTGTAGGGTGCACGTGGGCACTAGAAGAGGACAGAGGACAACCTGTGGGAGCCGGTTATCCCCTCCTCCCCTATAGGTCCTGTGATAAAGCTCAGGTTGTCTGGGTTGGCAGCAGGTGCCTTGACCACTGAGCCATCCCATCCGCCAGGCACCAATCGCCAAGTCTGATGGGTACCTCTCTCATCACCAGATCAGTGATCCTTGTCAGCTCACCACTCTCTGAGCTTCTGCTTTCCACATAGAAAATCGTCTTCTCTCTGCCCACAAGTGAAGCTTTGTCCATAGAGAGGGATAAGAGGGGCACAAGATGACATTCAGGAGTCTAAAAGTCTGTCTAGATCTGTGGGTCAAGAACCCCTTGGGGGTGGGGATGTCTCATAAAAGAAACTCTGCATATCAGACACTTACATTATTATTCATAACATCAGCAAAATTACAATTATGAAGTAGTAATGAAATAATTCTATGGCTGGGGTCATCACAATATGAGGAACTACGTTAACGGATCACGGCCTAGGAAGCCTGAGAGAGCCGCTGCCCTACAGGCTGCTGAGAAGACCATCATCAGTGGCTGAAGTGTGTGATGTTTCGGTATGAGGACCTAGTTCAGACCCTCAAAAGTCTCAAAAAGTACCTATGTCTGTAATCCCAGCAGGCCCAGCCTGATTGGAGAAGGAGACAGGAGAATCCCCAGAGGCTCCAGGATCAGCTGGCTGAGCAAGAGGGGGGGGGGGGATCAAGAAAACTGTGGAAGGTGAGGAGTGACAGTAGAGGCTGTCCTCTTTCCTTCAGAAGCACGCTGTTAAGTATAGAACGGCTGGAAGGCAGACCATTCAAAGCTTTTTCCCAGCCCCCTGATTTTCTTTTTTACACCAGCCCCTTTTTCTTGCTCTATGAGTTAGTAGCATTGAGCTTAGGGCCTTGTGTCAATGTTAACTACCAACTTGCCAGAAGCTAGAAGCACCTCTGAGACAGGTGAGCACACCTTTGTGCGGAGTTATCTAGGCTAGGTTAGCCTCTGGCGGTCTGTGGTTATCCTGATGGCATTCACTGATGTCAGAAGACCTATTTGAATTGTGGGCGGGACCATTCTCTGGGTGGGGATCCTGGATCTGTAAATGAGAAAAGGAACTAGGCAGAAGGGAGTATTCCTCATGCCTTTTTTTCTGTGGATGCAATGTGACCCAGGCTCCTGCTCCACCGTCAACCATCTGTTCCTGGAACTGCGGGACTGACGAAATAAGCTCCTCCTTCTTTGTTCTGCTTTTTTCATAGCAACAGAAATATAACTGAGAGAGGCCCTTTCGCCTGCCCGGCAAGCTCACCGGCAAGGAGAAGCAGCCGCAGCCCCCACAGCACCCCTCCTAGGAAGAAAATGCACTGTTAGAGCAAAAAGTGAGGAAAGTTGGTAATAACGTATACATAGCTCAAAATCAGCAGAGCCAACCCGGGTGGGGAGCTGTGATCAGGGTTCTGTCCTGTGACTGCTAGCAGCATCCCCAATACTGAAAGCCTGGTTCCCGAAGCTCTGTGGAAGGTGTGGGCTTAATAGAGTGATTTTAAATGAAGGGTAAGTGGGCAAATGGGACAGAGAAAAAAATTGTACCAGACTTAGGGTTTCCTTGAGGTTTGAAGGCTTAAGTACTTTCTGCTCTTACAGAGGACCTCAGTTTGGTTCCCAGTAACCCCTTCAGGCAGTTCACAGCCACCTCAAATTCCCTCCAGCTGATCCACTTTGGGCACCCCAACGCAAACACATTTTTTAAAATTTAAAAATTTACACTTGTATTTTAAAATTAAATTTAATTAAATTTTAATTAAATGCATGTCCTACAGGATATGTTTTTAGTCCATTTTATGATTTCATAAATTGTGTGGTAGCACATTCTAAAATATGGTTGCCTTGTGCACAGATAAATTACACCAGGTCAATCTAACTAGGTAACGATGTATTTACGACTCCAGTGGCCTGAAGCAGACTCTTTCCCGTTCCTAAACGGCTCTACGCAGCCAGCACCTGGTCAGCCTCTCACACAAGCAAGTCAGACCAAAGGTAAGATCAGCTGCAGCTGTGAGCAAAATATCTAATGTCTGAACCTAAAATGTAGTAACAACAACAAAAAGGCAAGTTCATTTGCTTCAGCTAAGTGTCTACACTAGGAGTCCTTCAAGCTAGCAAATGTGGTTAGTTGCATTTGCACTCTATTCTAATGTGAGCCATTTGCTTCATTTGGAATGGTTTGGCAGGCTTCACAGAGACCTAGGGTTTGGTTATAATGAGATGTGAAAGTCTGGCTGTAACCCTTAGGCACATGGGAATTTGGATGGATAGGGGCTCTTCTCTGAATTTCAAGCCTCTGCTTGCCAAACCTTTCCTCTCCACTTCACTTCCTCTTTCCTCGTCTTTAATCATTCTACTGTCTCCTTTCTCTCTGCTTTGAACATGTCCCAGCCTCCCCCATCATTTGACATGTGTTGCAGCAACTGTGAACCCCCTCACAGAACTTCCTCTTAAGAGCTAAAAATAGAATCCTCATATGACCCACCAGTCTTCCTTCAGGGTATTCAGAAGACTTGAAATCAATTTGCCAAAAAATGTCTGTAGTCCATGTTCATTGTTGTACAGGGCAGAATAGCCTGGCTATGGAATCCACTTGTGTCTGTAGCGTGTAGTTAAAAAGAACGGGGTGTGTGCATGGGGATCCTGTTCATCATTTAAAAAGAAAGAAGTCATGCCTTTAGTGACAAGGATGGAACTAGAAGGTATTGTGCTAAGTGAAATAAGCCAGGTACAGAAAGAAATATTGTATACATTTCCATGTATGTGTGGAATTGAAAGCAGTCAAGATTAAAGGCAAATAGTAGAATGTTAGTTATAGGTGTGGGAGTTGGGGGAAGTGGAGACAGGATGATGGTTCAAAGGTATAATGTTGGGGTGATCTTTTTGTGCACTGTGCAAAGGTCACCTTTATATTATTCAAATGGTGATTTCTGTCCCAGCAGAGAGCTGAGTACAGACCAAACTTTGGTATTGTTATTGTTATAGATGCATCATATTTCATAAACACACCCTCCAACACCTTCTGATTGGTTTCATAAAGAGCTAAATGGCCTATAGCAAATGTAGGAGATGATAGGCGGGACTTCCGGACAGAGATAGGAACTCTGGGAAAGAATCAGGAGTGTGGAGATTCTCCAACCAGAGGGAAGGAAGAAACAGGCGCTGGGACAGATTATATAAGAGAGAGATAACGAGCCTTGTGCTAGAACATAGATTAGTATAATGGGGTTAATTTAAGTTATAAGAGCTAGCTGGGAACAAGCCTAAGCTCAGGCCAAGCTTTCATATTTATAAAAGGTCTTCTGGAGTTAGCGATCCAAGAAAGCACTGTCATAATTGACAACCATTGTTATAGTATAAAATATCAGGTGCATACTGAAAATGGTTAGTAATGGTTATCGTACATTTTTAAATTGCTGAGAGTAAATTTTAAATATTTTTCCCACAAGGAATAAGCATTTGGATTTAATTTAAAAAAAATAGTATGTATGTGTGTGTGTGTGTGTGTGTGTGTGTGTGTATGTGTGTATGTGTGTGTCCTCATGTGTTGCAGGTGTCCACAGAGGCTGGAGGAAGACATTACAGTCCTGGAGTTGCAGGCAGTTGTGAGCTACCCAATGTAGGTGCAGGAAAACTCTGGTCCTCTGCAAGAGCAGCAAGTGCTGAGCCATCTCTCCAGCCCCGGACAAGTATCTGAAGCCAAGCATGATGGCTTATCCCGGCACTGTAGAGAGCTGAGGCAGGAGGATGGCAGGGAGTCGGAGACCAGCCTGTGGCCCATAGTGAGGCACTGTCTCCAAAAGAAATCCAAGAATTAAAAAAAAAAAGTTTGAGATAATGTGTATGCTAACTAGTTTGATTTATTTCTCACAAATTACAGTCATAAATCATAATATCTCTTCATAGCCCATAATAATATAAGATACATAAAATAAATAAACATGAAACATTAATTACTATTCAATAGGTTGTTGTGTTCTAGGCCCATTTCTAGATAATTTCTTTGTATTTTTCTTCCATTTATTTTTTTATACCCAAACTTCTCAGAACAATGTATATCTTCATCCCTGAATTTTTTGTTTGTTTGTTTTGGTTTCTCTTTTTTGGTTGTTTGGTTTGGTTTCTCCATGTTGACTTGTCTGTCCTGGAACTCACTCTGTAGACCAGGCTGGTCTTGAACTCAGAGAACTGCCTCTGCCTTCTGAGTGCTGAGATTAAAGGTGTGCACCATTGCCGACAGGCCCCTATACATTCTTAACTGCCATTTAACCTTCAGTTTCTGGAGGTTCAACTTTTGCACCCAGCACTCCCCTCAAACACTCTCATCAGCACATTCTCCCCCGCCCCCCATGAGCCCTCATCTCTGCAGCATGAGCTACGATCAGCACTGTGAGTGTGAGATCCTGTCACCCCTACCTTGCACTAACATTGCTTCCTAACAAACACATCTGATCCTTTCACTGTAATGCCCCAGGATAGCAGGGATTCCTCAGCGCAGCACACAAGGCCCTCAGAGTGGGCGCTCCCTGCCCCCCAACAACCTGTCATACTGAACCCTCAGAAATGCAAAGTGCCAGCATCCAGCCCAGCACCGAGCTGTGATTCTTCTCTGTGGCAACAGACATTTGGAAAAGCTAAGGGCAGATTAGTGCCAGAGACCAGTGACCCCAGCTACTCTGGAAGTTGATATAGCAGGATCATGAATTGATGGCCAGTAAAAAAGGACTAAAAAAAGGAGCGGGATGTATCATTTGCCTGTCAAGTTTGAGGGGCTCCATGCTTCATTCCCAGCACTGAAGAAAGAAGAAGAAGAAGGAGGAGGAGGAGGAGGAGGAGGAGGAGAAAGGAGAAGGAGAAGAAAGGAGAAGGAGAAGAAGAAGGAGGAGGAGGAGAAGAAAGGAGAAGGAGAAGAAAGGAGAAGGAGAAGAAGAAGAAACCTGGTAACGTAGCTCAGCTGGTAGAGCACTTGTCCAGCAGTCACAAGCCGTAGGGTCAATCTCAGAAGCACACACATTCCCAGAAGTCGTGACGCACACCTGCAAACCCACAGCAATCACGTAGCAAGAAGCCATCCCCCAAACAAGCCAGTCCATAAATAAATCATCATTTAACTATGGATTTGTGTAATTACTTAATTAAAAGCTGAAACCGCCATGAAGAAATGACTAGAGTTCTCCCAAAGAAAGACGTCTCCACCGGGCAGGCCTCCTCAGCCTCACCTTGGTCCTTGTTCCTTCCAGAGGAAGACAATGGGCTGAAGTGCCCAGGGTCCTGTGTAACCCAAGAACGGGGCTGGCTTCCAGGGTGAGTGTCTGTGAGCAGCTGACTTGAGCTGCTGATGCAGTGTTCTCAGAAACTGAATTAACCCACTCTCTCTCTCATGGATGATTCTATCTCATCTATTCTTCCCCACCCAATGAGAAAACGAAAACCGTGATTGGGAGAGGGTGAGAGATAGACGCCACAGCTGAGTGGCGGCTAAATCCAGCGAGAGGAAGCCAGGGCAAGTGTAATCCTTTCAGGAAAGCAAGTATTACTGCAGGGGGAGAGGGCTGCCAATGCAACTTTGTTCCAAGGATAAATAGCATATTTTGACTCCATGTTTGCTTTTCTCTCTTTGATCCCTTGGAGCCCCCGTGGAAATGCCTGGCCAGCGATTTTTCTGCCCTCTGAGGCTAGTGAGTAGAAGCCACAAGTGCTCGCTTGAGAGTCCTTCAACCAGGGCCTAAGTGGGAGGCACACTGGAGCCACCCAGGCTCGTGGAAGCCTGGAATCCAGATGTTTCCGTGAAGTTTAATCACCACAAATATGCCACAGAGTTTCCAAACACGCTGTCACGATGCCCAGAAGCCGGTTTAAAGAGAGCAATAATGGCCGGAGCTATTTGACCAAAGTCACTGGGAGTCATGAGAGTTGGAAAATGAGAAACTGAAGGCAAAGCTCAAGTGGGATAATATTTAACTCTGGGTCCCAGGTGAAGTAGATGCCTGCACACAGCCAGGCTGACAAGCATGGCCTCAGCCAGGGGAGTTCACGGTTCAAAGACTTTAGAAACCACAGGCCCTAGCTATTCACACAGCTGCCCTTTCTGTTCCCAGGGAGCTTGGCTGCACAGGAGTTAGAGGCAGGGCAGAGACAAAGAGAGCTAAAAGAACCTTAGCATCAGAATGGCCTCACATTTAATGCTGATTTGTCCTCCTATTAGTAGGGCTAACCAAGGCAATTTAAGAGACCAGGTTCCAGGCTGAAGAGATGGCTCTGTGGTTTTAAGAACACCAGCTGACCTTCCAGAAGACCCAAATACCGTTCCTGGCACCCATGTGAAGAGCTCACAACTTTCTGTAACTTCAGTTCTACAGGACCTGACATATATGCATGGAAACATGTGAAGGCAAGACACCCATATTAGCAAAATGTTTAAAAAAATTAGGCCAGGCACAGTGGCACATGCCTTCAATCCCGGCAGCACTAGAGAAGCAGAGGCAGAGGCAGAGGCAGGCAGATCTCTCGGTTTGAGACCAGCCTGTTCTATAGAGTTCCCAGGGTTATACAGGGAAATGCTATCAGAAAGAAAGAAAGAAAAAGAAAGGAAGGAAGGAAGGAAGGAAGGAAGGAAGGAAGGAAGGAAGGAAGGAAGGCGAAAAGAAGGGAAAAGAAACAAACAAACAAACAAACAAACAAGTTAGGCCAGGCACAGTGGTACATGCCTTTAATCCCACCACTAAAGAAGCAGAGACAAAAACTGGCCAGTTTCTAAGTTTAAGGCCAGCCTGGTTCACATAGTTATTTTCAGACCAGCTAAGGCTACATGGTGAGACCCTGTCTTAGAGAGAGATAGGCAGAGAGAGAGAGAGAGAGAGAGAGAGAGAGAGAGAGAAACCTCAGCTCCTCATCTGTCACCTGTGAACCCTAACATTGACTTCATGGTATGTTTTGGAAGAGCATGTGAGATGGCAGATATAGTCTCATGCTGCCCTAGCTGTTCACTGACTTTCAATTCTCTTCCATTCACTGATTCTCACAGTGTATCAGTCATATAGGAATATAAGAAACAAAGATTTATAAATATAATTGTATCAGGATATAATAGTGCAATGATTCATTCTAGGTTCAGACAGACCATCAAATATAAAATATTCTCAATGGAAAAAATGGCATTCAAAACAAAGCTTCAATCTCAGAAAGTATCCAAGTGACAAGCACATGCCATGTCATAAAACTGTCCTCCATATACTTATCAACAGCCATGTTCCCCCCCCCCCCCCCCGATTGTAGGGCCTCTAGAAGGTGGGGTGCCCAAGAAAACCCTCCCTGGCCAGAGCTGGCATTGCTCTGGACAGAAAGGCAAAGAACAGCTAGGCCTATTGGAGAGAACTAAGAGTCACGTGAGGAACATGGGACTGTTGGTAGATGATTGGAAGAGAAATTGAAACCTGAGGTGAATACTAACAGTGGCCTTCCTGAAAGGCAGGCGTGTATCTCTTTGTGTGCTAGGACTCTGGGCAATGTCTTGGTCTGCTTCCTGTTGCTAGAACAGAATCCCACAAATGGAGTGAGTTACAGAGGCGAATTATGGAAGGGTGAGGGAGCTGAAGAAGGAACACATGAGCCACTCTCCTGATGACCTGTACTTGTTACTCTCCTGTGGCTGTGACAGCTCCCACACTTGACAAAGGCAGCTTAATGGAGGCAAGGTTTATCTGGGTGCCCAGTTCCAAGGTCCAACCCCCAACGGAGGGAAAGGCCTAGTGACAGCAGGAGGATGAGGCAGCTGGTCCCGTTGCGGTCCCGCTGCATCCACAGCCACCGTGAGAAGAGAGCGTGAGGCAGGCACTGCAGCTCAGCCCTCTCCTTTGCATGCAGCCCACGATCTGAGCCCATGGAATCCTGCCATCCACATGTAGGGTATAGCTAGGGTTCTCTAGAGTAGAACTTAGAGAATCAATCTCCATATATGTACAGAAAGAGGATTCATTAAATGAGTTACAAGCTGTGGTCCACCTAGTCCAACACCAGCTGCCTATGAATAAAAGGTCTGAGAACCCAGTAGTTGTTCAGTGCACAAGGCTGGACGTCTCGGCTGAGCTTCAGCAAACATTGGAATTCTGAAGAAGTTAGACGCTAGTGTCAGTGAAGGAATGGATTTGCTGGCAAAGGTGAGAACAAGCAAGTCAAGAGGGAAATTTTCTTCCTCCATGTCCTTTCTTAGAGTTGGCCTGCAGAAGGTATGGCCCAGATTAGAGGTGGGCCTTTCGACCTCAGAAAGATCTGGACTAAAGCTGTGTCTTCCACCTCGAAAGATGGAGATTAGAAGTGTGTCTTCCCACTTCAACTGATTAAGCAAAAATCCCTCACAGTGGTGCCCAGCCGTTCTGGTGTCTTAGTCAATTCCAGAAGTAGTCAAGTGGGCAATGAAGAATATCCATCACAGGGTGGACCTTCTTACCCCAGTTAATCCAGAAAGTCTCTCATAGATGTGCCCAGATGTTTGCCTCCTGCGTGACCCAGATCCTGTCCACTTGACAGTATCAACCATCACACTGAAACACGAATCTACCAATCCATGGGTACACTATTTTGTTCACCAGAGCAGAACCGTCAGGACCCTACTGCTTTCCAAAGCCCCCTCACCCTCCACTTCAGTCTCCCTAGTGTGAGAACTTGAGTGCTGTTTCTAACGGAAATTGGGGAACTGGTTCTAATCACAGCAGCTTATGCCTCCTGCCCTCCACAGTCATGTCCTTCTCACAGGTGAGATGAATTCCATCCTGGTGGCTCCAAAGTAGAAACTCGTTCCAGCATCAGCACAAACACCTGAAGCCCCGAGTTCCGGGAGGCTGTGGGCAGGTGCTGGTAGGGCTTAAGCCATCTGAAGATGTACCCTCTTCCCAGCTGTGTGTTTGTGTCACAGTGACAAAAACCAACCAGTACTCTCACCCACGTGACAGGTTAGTGGTGGTTGTTTTCAGGAGGCATCATTGTCCTCCTTACTTGACAACAGCCTCTCCTGACAGAATGCCTTAAACGAACAAAAACAAAGAAACAAACAAACAAAAAGGCTAAAGCAGAGGCTGCGGTGCCTTTAAAGCTGTAGCATCACCAGCCACATGCCATCCCTTTCACCTTGCTCAGCAGATTTAAATCGCACCATTCATGGTTTGTGGGGGGGCATTCCACCAGGCCATAAATACCAGTAGGAACCAGTCATGGGGTGCCATCCTGGAGGCTCCTGTGCATTTTCCAAGCACCCTGGCAGGTGTTTGAAACAGAGCACTCAAGGGTTCTGTGTCTGTAAGACATAGGCTTCGGGCTGTTTATGCTTACTAGCCTGCCTCTCTGACCAGGAGGTGCCGAAGCACCTAAAGTCACCCATATGTCACTACATCTTAACAAACAACTCTGAAAAGAGGATTCATCTTTTGGAAGAAAAAAGTTAATGAATGAATTTATTGTATGAAGGGACACGCGCACACATGCATGTCATGAGGCGTGGATGGAGGTCAGAGAAAAGCTCGTGGAGTTGCTTCGCTCCGTCTACCATGTGCGTCCTTGAATGAAAGAAGATCACGTCAGCAGGCTTGGCGGCAAGTGCTCTGCTTGCTGAACCGTCTCTCTGGCCCCGAAGTGAGAAATTCTTGATTTACCATGGGTGTGTCAGGTGCTTGCAGGAAAGAGCATTTCGTACAAGAGAGTACCCTGAGGTTCTGGAAGCCTCTACCTGCCTTCTGCCTCTATCAGTATGTGCTTCCAAACTACAGGCGTTTTCTCTCCTCTGACCTTCCGCTCTCAGGCAAAGGCCTCTGACATAATGATCCTAATCTGGAATCACAGAGAAAAGGGAAACGGGGGAAGTGTCATTTGTGGCAAGTTCATGAAAGAAGATGGCGTGAGCCTGGCTAATCTTGTCCAAACTTGAGGAAGTTCTCTGTGAAAATCCCTCCAATGAAGCATATAGGGTGCTGTGCTTCTTGGCTCAAAATTCCCTTTTCTGCTCCAAATAGAAAAATAAACTATAGTGTGAAATGGAAGCAAACTCAAGCAAAATCAATGCTTCTGTGAATGAGAGGCTAAAGCCGTGAAGCTACAGATCTTGGAGTGGGTGGATGAGGTGAGAACCCCACTCCTTTGGGGATTTCGGGTCTTTATGTGAATTTTTGTTTTTCTAAAATCTTAACTTTACTGTGTAGGGCTAGTCCCCTTCAGGTGTGTCCTTCTTCCCCACCCAGGCTGAAGGAGAGAAATGACCTGCATTTATCAGTTCCTTCACCCAAATCCACTACCTTATGTGAGTCCATTATGTGTGTGTGCCTATGCCTGTGTGTATGCGCCTGTGTGTGTGTGTTTTGTGTGTGTGTCTGTCTATATGTGTCCTTATGTGTGTGTGTGTCTGTCTCTATGTATGTGCCTGTGTGTCTGTGTCTGTGTGTGTCAGTCTATATGTGTGCCTGTGTGTGTGTGTGTGTCTGTCTCTCTGATGTGCCTGTGTCTATGTCTATGTGTGTTTCTGTCTATGTGTCCCTTGTGTGTGTGTGTCTCTCTATGTATGTGCCTGTGTCTATGTCTATGTATGTGTTTATCTATATGTGTGCCTGTGTGTCTGTCTCTCTGTGTGTATGTGCCAATGCTTCTGTCTATGTCTATGTGTGTGTCTGTCT
>NW_026596240.1:11424978-11425857 GCF_907164565.1 Psammomys obesus | reverse complement strand
ATGTCTATGTGTGTGTCTGTCTATATGTGTGTCTGTGTGTGTGTGTGTGAGGCTCTGTCTATGTCTATGTGTCTGTGTGGGAGTGGAAGTGTGAATGTGCCACAGCAAGCATGTGGGGATCAAAAAACAGCTTCGGGTGTATGTTGTCGCCTTCTGCTTTGCCGGTAGGAGGAGCCTCCTTCGTCTTGCCGCTGCAAATGCCCTGAAAGGTCCAGGGAACGCCCTGTCTTCACTTTCCGCCCTTGGAAAACTGAAGTTGCAGACATGCACCACGGAGCTAGGATTTACGCGGCTTCTGGGAATTCACACTCAGGTCCTCACACTTGTACGATGAGGGCTCTGCCCAGGAGCCACCTCCCTGTCCCTAGTCTCGGCTTCCTAACCCCTTCTCAAACCATCTTACTAGGTTTGCCAGCATGTCTTACTGGAAGGAATTCCTATTTCATTCACTCCTGGCCAATTTTTCTTTTTTTTTACTGAAGACTATCCTTATGTGGTTGGGGAGGTGGCTCAGTGGGTAAAGTGATTGCTGCTCAATCACGAGGGCCTGAGTTTGAATCCTTTAGCACTCACATAAAAGCTAGGCATACTCACTCATATATTCCTGGAGCCCCAGCACTGGGGAGGGGGTGGAGGTATGAGGCAAGGAGAATTCTTGGGGTTCGTTTGCCAGCTAGTCTAGCTAAAACAGTGAGTTCTCAGTTCAGTAAAAGACCTTGTCTCAAAAATTAAAGTAAGGTAGAAGTTGGTAAAAGAACACATCCGATACTGACCTTGGCCCTCCCCACTCATATGTGCTGATCAGTGTGCTCACATACATACATACATACATACACACACACACACACACACACACACACACACACACACACACACACA
>NW_026596240.1:11399777-11424968 GCF_907164565.1 Psammomys obesus | reverse complement strand
ACACACACACACACACACACACACACACACACACACACACACACACAGTCTTTAAGTGATTTTTATCTAAGGGTTTAGGAACATTTAATTCTCATACTTTTTGTATCGTTGAAATGTCATATTTTCCCCCCTTTGTACGATAGTTTGGTGTTGTAAGTGTCGATTAATATTTACTATTGGTTTATCTTTTATTAACGCTGTTGTTAATCCTAAACAGCTGTATAAGCAAATCACCACACAGAGACTATGATTTATTTAATTAACCTAGAACACAATGCTGGGCAATAGTTACTCCATCCTAAACCTCCAAGCCCTCATAGTTTCCTAACATTTAGATTTCTCACATTATACTTGCTTTTAGTGATATATTAGGTCCAGTCCATCTCTCCACGTCGTTCCAAGATCTCTGTTCCTTCCTGCCTCTGCTTTCCCAGCTCTCCTCTGCCCTTCTCTCCTCCTCCTCCTCTGGCTCCTTCTCTCTTCCTGCTTCCTTTCTATTGCTCAACATTGTGGCTGGTTGCTTTCTTTTTTCTTTTCTTTTCTTTTTTTATATGTCAGGTTTCACTTTATTTTCATTTCATTCCACTTAAAGCCATTTTTCTTAACATAAATCACCTTTTGGGAAACATTGATTTGAAGGATAATTGACAGAATAAATAAAATATCATCAGGCTTTCCCTCAGCCTTCCTGATCCTTAGGAGAACTGTGTCAAAAACAACCAACAGGTCACCAAATTCCATTTTTTTCTTTTTCTTTTTTTTTTTATTAATTACACTTTATTCACTTTGTATCCCCCCATAAACTCCTCCCTCCTCCCCTCCTGACCCCACCTTCCCTCCCCCTTCTTCTCGCTGCCCCTCCCCAAGTCCACTGAGAGGGGAGGTCCTCCTCTCCTTCCTTCTGATCTTAGTCTATCAGATCTCATCAGGAGTGGCTGCACTGTCATCTTCTGTGGCCTGGTAAGGCTGCTCCCCACTCAGGGGGAGGTGATCAAAGAGCAGGCCAATCAGATTATGTCAGAGGCAGTCCCTCTTCCTATTACTATGTAACCCACTTGGACACTAAACTGCCATGGGCTACACCTGTGCAGGGGTTCTACCTGACACATTAAATCGGTTAGAAGAAAAAGTGGGGAAGACCCTAGAACTCATTGGTAAAGGAGACAACTTCCTGAACAGAACACCAACAGCACAGGCTCTAAGAGCAACAATCAATAAATGGGACCTCATGAAATTGCAAAGCTTCTGTAAAGCAAAGGACACTGTCATCAAAACAAAATGACTGCCTACAGATTGGGAAAGGATCATCACCAACCCTATATCTGCCAGAGGACTCATATCCAGTATATATAAAGAACTAAAGAAGCTGAAAAGCAGCAAACCAAGTAATCCACTTAAAAAATGGGGAACAGAGCTAAAGAGAGAATTCTCTGTAGAGGAATATTGAATGGCAGAGAAACACTTAAAGAAATGCTCAACATCATTAGCCATTAGGGAAATGCAAATCAAAACGACCCTGAGATTTCTCCTTACACCTATCAGAATGGCCAAGATGAAAAACTCAAATGACAACAAATGCTGGAGAGGTTGTGGAGAAAGAGGAACCCTCCTCCACTGCTGGTGGGAATGTAAACTTGTACAACCACTTTGGAAATCAATCTGGTGCTTTCTCAGACAACTAGGAATAGCACTTCCTCAAGATCCAACCATACCACTCCTAGGCATATATCCAAAAGAGGCTCAAGTACACGATAAGGACATTTGTTCAACCATGTTTGTAGCAGTTTTATGTGTAATAGCCAGAAGCTGGAAACAGCCCAGATGCCCCTCAACTGAAGAATGGATGCAGAAATTGTGGTACATCTATACAATGGAGTATTACTCAGCAATGAAAAATAAGGAAATCATGAAATTTGCAGGTAAATGGTGGGACCTAGAAAGGATCATCCTGAGTGAGCTATCCCAGAAGCAGAAACACACACACACAGAGAGAGAGAGAGAGAGAGATACACAAATATACACATAAATAAAAATAAAAGTAGGGTGCTTTATTTTGTTGTTGTTGTTTTGTTTTTTAACAAATTACTATTTTCAGGGAATGGGCTTTGAAATTTTCTGATATGGTTAGTAATTGTTTCTCTCCTGGAACTGGTGTTTATCAGTAAATGTGGAACTGTTTGCACCTTTTTAAATTATCTTTATTTTATGTGCGTTGATGTTTTGCTTGCATGTATTCTGTGTGAAGGTGTTGGACCCTGGAGTTATAGGCAGATGTGAGCTGCCATGTGGGTGCTGGGAATTGAACCCAGGTCCTCTGGAAGAACGTCAGTGTTCTTAGCTGCTGAGCCATCTCTCCAGCCCAGGAGGGTGCTTTTAAAAACACTCGAACCCCTTGTGTCGATGCAGGTTCCCTCGTACCAGGTTCTTTGGAGAGTCCTAACCGAAAGACACTCAGATGAGACAAGATCTATTAAAACTGTCTTGCAGGTTACACAGGAAGACTCAGTTCCAAGCTGTCTGCCAGCAAGGCTCAGACATGCCAGAGCACAGTTCAGTTTGTCCTAAAACCTCAGAACTAGAAGGCGCTGGTGCAAGCCTGAAGTCCCGGCCTGGGAGCCTGGTGATGTCAAGGACAGAAGAAAACCGTCCTGGCTCCGAGAGAGAAAGAGACTGAGCTCACGCCCCATCAGGCCTTTCTGTTCTATGTGGGACCCCCTGACTGGATGGCACCCACTCAAACTAACAGAAGAGCTTCCCAGTTCAAGCCACCAACTCATAGGAGCTGCCTGGAAGCACCCTCATAGATGCATCTGAAAGGAACGCCTAGCCCCACCCCCGCCCCCAGAATGGGTTTCTCTGTGTAGCCCCCGATGTCCTAGAACTCACTCTGTAGACACAGTTCTGGCAGAGGATATAAGTTAGTAACAGTGTTGGCCTAGCATGACTCAAGCCCTGAATGCCACCCCAGAACTGCGACAGACAAGTGTAAAAGTCACACTTACACCCAGACCGAAGGCTTTCCTGAGATCACTTGTGACTTGGCCTTCACCATACCATGGGCTGAGGAGTAGTCCTCTCCAGGGAAGAGCCCCCAGGCTGATTATCCAATACCAACTGCAGCCCTGGGGTCATATTCATACAAGCATACAAGTACCAGTGCATGGACTGAGCAAGTTGTATTTGTACATTTAGAAATGAAGCCTGTGTGTGCGTGCGTGCGTGTGTGTTACCCAGTGTTGAGCCTCGCTGGATGGGATAGTGCTACTCACATCCAAGCTGAACCTTCCCTCTTCAGTTAATCCTCCCTGGAAGACTCTCCCAGGCACACCCACAGGCGTTCCTCGGTTTCCTAGCTAATTATAAATCCAGTCTAGCTGACTGCCGATTAACTATCATACGACATCATGGGGGATTTTGTGAGGATTAGAAGCAGCAGTAAATGTCAGGCATTTGTCTCTGAACCTGAACACACCAGTTGCTCAATAGCAATGATGGTGATTTTATAAGCATTGATAGATAATTCAATGCGTTAGTAGTTATTCCAGAATAATTTTATTGTTTCACTTGGTTATGAAATTAAATGACTTTATAGTGGAACAAATATTGTGAACTCTCATCAGTCTTCATCTTAACAAAGCATTCTTTTGTTTTTAAAGATGTTTTTCATTTTTATTAATGTGTGTGCATACACATGTGCCTCAATGTCCATGGCAGCCAGAGCGGACACTGGATACCCTGGAGCTGGAATTACAGGAAGCTCAGTGTGGGTGCCGAGACCAAACTCCTGTCGTTTGAAAGAGCAACACGTACTTAAGCTTAACTACTGAGCTATCTCTCTAGCCCTGTAATCTCTGTGTGTGTGAGTGAGTGTGTGTGCGCGCGTGTGTGTGTGGGGGCGTGCACGCGTGTGGTCCTGAATGTCCTAAAGCTCACTCTGTAGGCCAGCCAGGCTGGCCTGGAACTCAGAGATCCTCCTGCCTCTGCCTCCTAAGTGCTGGGCTTAAAGGTGTGCGTCACCACCACGACCTGGCTCCTATAATCTTTTATCATGCCATACTTTTCTGCTCAAATCGTTACAATGTTACGAGAAAGAATACTTAAGTCAGTGAGCAGCCATATCAAGCCACTGGCACCGCCTTCAGGGTGTGCCTCTTTGTTTGCTATGCTTGTTACTTTTTCATTGTCTGGGTCAATTCATAGTAACGATATGTATGCATTTAATCATCCATAGAACTGAAATTATTTTGTCATAACAGAGATATCTATAGTTTGTTGAAGATAATGTTATTTAATAACTGCTTAACTTTTATTATTGTCTTCCCTAAAGAAAAAAAATTGTAATTAGAGTTTTATTTCTCTTGGAGAAATTCAAATATTCAATTACAAACTAAAGTATTTAATTTCTCTCCAGGAATAAGACTTTAGTGGGTTGGACTCAGTTTGGGAGAGCCATTATAATGCCTAACATTCCCTTCCCTGCTCCCTCCCACATAAGGCCTGGAGATGTCACTGAACATTATTTAAACACATATTCAGGACTGGGGGCACGGCTTAGTCATTAAAATGTCAGCTGCACAAGCATGAGAAACTGAGTTCAGACCAACAACGCCATAGAAGAAGCAGTGCAGAGGACATAGGCAGGAGGATGCCTGGACTCCACTGGCCAGCCAGCCTCCAGGTGCAGTGAGAGGCCTTGTTTCAGACACTGAAGTGAAGAAGGATAAAAGACACCTGACATTGGCCTCTGGCTCACACACACACAGGAACACATACTATGCTGGTTAATTTTTTTTTTTTTTGCGACCTTGACACAAGCTGAGGAAACACCTCCCTCAGATTGTCCTGCGTGCATGTCTGTGGGGCATTTTCTTGATTAATGATTGATGTGGGAGGGCCCAGCCCGCTGTGGACAGTGCCAGCCCTGGGCAGGTGGTCCTGGGTTATGGAAGAACATCAGCTGAGCAAGGCACGAGGAACAAGGCAGTAAGCAGTGTGCCTGAGGTTTCTGCCTCAGCACCTGCTTCTGGGTCCCGCCTTGAGCTCCCGCTGTGGCTTCTCACCACAATGGGCCAAAGGAGCGTAACCTATGAAGTCAAATAAGCCCCCTCCTCCCCAAGTTGCTATTGGTCATAGGGCCTATCACAGCAATAGAAAGCAGAGGACACACTCACACCAGCACGCCTCAGGCTGCACCCTCCCCAAAACGAGTTCATGTAAACGAACAGGGAGGTACAGCTTCTCTCAAAGGCTATCATAGCTGTGAGCTGTAGCGGAAGCTTTTAACACGCTCTGGGTTGGAGGCTTCTGAAGCTCGGTGTCTACATCACCAGCAATGAGGTTCCTCCTCATTGTGGAAACTGGGTAAACATCACACAGGACCTGGTTGTGGAAGGAACTGGATCCCGGAATAAAACCTCAGGTGACTCAGAATGATGAGACCAAAGGGAAAGCAATGTGTAAGAAATAAGATTGTGCTAAAATGCTTTCAAGACAAAGACCAGGCAGTAAATAGTGAATGCAGAATTGACCTACTCTAAGGTGTCACTCATGAGTGAAGGTTTAAGAAAGACATTTTCAGCTAACCAAGAACCAAAACAAACAAAAAACACCAAAGATATCACCCAGGGCACGGTGTGTGAGTGTGTGTGCGCATGCTCACTTGCGTATAGGTGCTACAGAGGTGAAAGCGATGTTGAGCCTTCTGAAGCTGGAGTTATAGGCCTTGTGAGCCGCCCACCGCAGGTGCTGGGAACTGAACCTCTGTCCTCTGCAAGAAGAGCATCAAGTGCTCTCGAACCTAAACCATCTCCCCAGCCCCTGCAGCACACACTCGTAATCCCAGCACTTCAGATCCCGAGAGTATTGCGTGTAGGAGAAGTGTGTGAACCGAGCCTGGGCTACATATTGAAGCTCTACATCAAAAATGGGGAAATCTGAAATAATTCACACTATAATTGACATACCAATGTCAAAATTCCAGTTCTGATAAAAAGCCATGGCTGTATAAGATGTTGACTCAGATTTATTTTTCTGCAAAATATTTGAATTTTACATTGTTTACACTTTTGGTGGTTTTAGTCTGCAAACCACCAACATAGGAAAGTAATTTAAAATTTATATATATAAACATATATGTATGTATGTATATATATGGTATATACTCTACTATGTACCCCAATATAAATTGAAAACAAAGCCTGTAATTATTTAAGGGCTGTTAAATTGTGGTACGTATGTGTGATTAAATGTCTCAAGGCTACTACCAATGCTTATGAAGTTAATGTAAGCAAATGTTTATAATGTGAAACTTAGAAGTGGGGTATAAATTCAAGTACTAACCTTATCTGCTATACTCATTAATTAAGTACAAAAAAGGGTTAGGAAAAAAAAAAAGATGCTTGGGGCTGAGAGATGCCTCAGTGGTTAAGAGCACTTGCTGCTACAAACAACAGAGTTTGGTTTCCAGCAACCTCCAGGGACAGTCGACAAGGGACCTGTGACTTCAGCACCAGGAAATATGATGCCCTCTTCTGGTTTCAACTAGCACTGCACTCATGTGCACATGCCCACACACAGGCACATATATACACATAATTGAAAAATGATTTTAGAAATGCTCAAAACTAAGACAAGTTTTTGTGAGTTTTCTTTTCCATTTTCTACTTTTGTAAGGAAGAAAAAGAACAAGTAAAAATTGTGGCTGGTTTCAGTACAGTAACATTTTAGAGAGCAGAATCTCTGTCCATCCCTCAGATTTGACTGGCTATAGGTTGTTAAAAGACAGGGGTAAATAAATCATAAGCTTGCACAACATGAAATAGCTCATAAGAGGTGTGTGTGTGTGTGTGTGTGTGTGTGTGTGTGTGTGTGTGTGTGTTTAAGAACATGGTCTGTAACTGAATCCATAGAGATACAAAGAAATCATTTCTGTGCTTCTTAGTAGTAGCTCAGAGGCAAAGCGGGCCAGCAAGAGACAAGAGCGTGCCAGAGACGTATCAATTGGAGGTGGGTGGAGGGGTGTGCAAGCAGGAAAACAAAACCAGAATGGAGGTGATGTGGCTCTGCCACACCGTAAACAGTTAACCAAAATTACACTGCATCTCAGACACATGTTCATGAAACAACTGTGGCAAGCAGCACGGTAAGAAGGGTATTCATCCAGAGCAAGCGTTTAGGTCCTGTTAGCAACAAACAAACAAACAAACAAACAAACAAATAAATGCTTCATGCCGCCACCAAATACAGAGTAGAAAAACTTCCAAATCAGACAACTGTGATGCTCCAGGTGAAGCACAGACCAGCCAGCACAGGGCGCCCGGCCTTTCGTCCAGGTGGCCTCCGAATCAGAGGCCCGAACATCTTCCATACAGGATGTCAAGGAGAGCAGCACCGCTTTCCCAGGCTGAAGAGGAGCACACTTGATGTGCGCGCAGGGAGGGCAGCCTGCGCTCATCTTGCAAGGCAGGGCTGGTTCTTTAGGAACCCGGATGGTGTTGCAGAGACGAGTCAGGACTCAGAAACTTTCAAAAGAACCCCACCTAAGAGGCCATTTCGTTTTTCTAGCTATGGGCCACATATATGTGTGAACCGTACAAAAGATTTCCCGTGTGTCTAGCAAGATATATGGAAATTTTCAGCTCCACTATCAAAGCAAATCAAAATGCATTGTAGTGACGGCTCAGTGGGTAAAGGTGCTGCCAACTCTGGGCCTCACAGGGTGGAAGGGGACTGACTTCTGAAAGCGGTCCTCTGATCTCCACACAGCCCACCTGGCACACCTTCACGTGTGCATGCCCCTGAGCAAGTGCACGCGCACACGCGCGCGCACACACACACACACACACACACACACACACACACACACACACGGGGGAAAGGGGAGCCCTGCTACTAATCAGAATGGATCCCGATAGATAGCTTTAGACCCACTATCTATATAATATATTATCAAAACAATGTTGTATGTTCCAAGCTTAATCTAGTATATTCAGAACCTTGGGTCCAAACTTCATTATTCTGGCTCCTTCCTGATGGACACAGAGAACTTGTAACACAACCGCCCACAACGCTAGAGTTTCAAAGTTTTGAATGTCCTGAAATTTCTATTCTAAGAGTGACAGAAGCTTCAACAAATTTTCATGTGCTTTAAAAACACAAATCTGGTCCGTGGGTGGCACACACCTTTAATCCCAGCACTCAGGAGCCAGAGGCAGGCAGATCTTTGTGAGTTCATAGCCCGCCTGGTCTACAAAGCAAGTTCTAGTCCAGCTAGAGGTACATGGTGAGACAATGTCTTAAAGCAAATAAACAAGCACCCATACATCTGGCGATGTCTTCTGGTGTGATGGCGGTCACATCAAATGATACGATTTCAGAGCAGCCAACAGCTCGGGATGGAGACCCCTGCTGCCAAGCTTGACAACCTGAGTTCAAGCTCCAGAACCCCATGGTGGAAGGAGGGAATCAGTTTGCACAGGCTGTCCTCTGACCTCTGACATATGTGCACTGTGGTGCCTATACACACACACACACACACACAAGTAAATGCAATAATTTTTTAAAATTCCTTTTTCACAAAGGATCCCCAGTGAATCCAGGGCAGCTGGGTAAAGGAAGCGAAGCCAACCAGAGGCGAAGCCGTGTCTCAGCAGGTAAGAGTGCTTGTTCTTGCAGAGAACCCAGACTGGCTCCCAGCACCCGAAGACTCAATCACAACTGCCGGTAGCTCTGGCCCTATAGGATGATGCCTTCTTCTGAGCTACACAGACACTGGAACTCACAGGCACATACCCACACTGTAGCTGAATGTGGCAATAAGCACATGTGACCCCAGGCCTTGCAGGAGGAGGGAGGAGGAGCACAAGTTCAACACCAGCTTCAGCCACATAGCACATTCTGGGCTAGCCTGTGCTACATGAGAACTTACCTCAGCAAGAACAGACAAACACAACTCACCTTTTTCTGCTCCGAGTGGTGGCCGGCAACTGTCATCTCAGCACTTGAGAGTGAGGCATTAAGACCACGCCGGTCCTCAATGGGCTTACAGCTAACCAATAGTGTAAAAACCTTTTACGCCTGAAAGAAAATAAGGCCCATCTTTTACTCAAATTAGGGTAGCATCGCTTAAACCAGCAGTGGAGAAGAAATTCCAGCTTTGCCCATTTTCTCTGTTGAACTCTGTATGAAAAGAGCTTCACACCTTCACGGGGGTTGGGGGGAGGTTTTGAATGAAAGATGAATGGAAGTTGGGGTCGCCCACCTTCCCTGTGACATAAAAGCAATGTCAGTTCTTTTCATTGTGGTACCTTATCTGTAGTGGGTAAAGCAGATTTCCCCAAAGTATCATGTAGGTTACACCATGCCTCCTAGATGCTAGGACCAAACACCAAGTTGAAAGAAATGCATCAGACAGAGACGGTTCATTCCAATCCTTCCCTATTCTCACAGTCAGAACCAGAAAGTAGGGAGCCAGGACTCCCTGACGTGACTAAGAGAGAAGGCAGAGCTGTTCATCCAGGCTCCAGCCCAGGAGAAGAATTCCCCTGCCCACGGTAGCAAGTCCCAAGCAAGAAGCTGCATGGGCGTATATTTGTCACAGGCATGAGTAACTTAGAAAAATATTGCCCCTGAGCTACAAGCCACAAGGCAAAGCTCCGGCTGATTTACAGTCTTTGTTTCCACTTAAGAAAGCCAGGTCTGTTAAAGGACGGTTCTGTTCCCTGGGACTCATTAGTGTTCGGTGGCTGTGTAAGCATTGCCACTTGCAAATGAGCTTAGATAGGAATATGCAGATTATAGTGGCACACAATTGATGCATACAGCTCATAAGTTAGGGTGGGGCCTGTGGGGAAATTCCAGTAGACACTGTTGTCAGAGAGAAATTTGAAGATAGATCTTTCATCTTGTCTGGATTCTTTTATTTATCCTTTTTAGCCTATGTAAATAATTGGGCCAGCACAACTATGCCTCAATGAGATTATCACCTTAATGAGGCAAACCTTCTAATCCCCTGCTCTCTCTTGCTCAAGAGAACCATTTAACTAATGTCTCAGAAATGCCAGGTGGAAGTGCAAAATAAATCAGGTCCGATGACTCTGGAACTGATGAGAGATGACTGAGAGAGGGCCGTGGCAGAGCTCTCTGGTCAAGAGCTTGCCTAGAATGCATGAGTCCCTCAGTCCAGTCTCCACCACGGGGGAGAAAAGAAGAGATAGCTAACAGATCCCATGTGACCATCTCTCCCTTTATCCCAAATTCCAAAAAAGGATACCTCTTTTTAGGAACAAGACAGTGGACCAGAAGTCAGATGTATTAGTTGCTTGTCTGTTGCTGTGATAGAGCACCCTTGCAAAATCACCTTAGGGAAGAAAAGGTTCTTTTTGGCTCACAGTTCCAGACAGGATACAATTCATCATGGCAGTGAAGGAATGGCAGCTGGTGTGGGAGGCCAGCCTGCAGGCCAGGAAGCAGAGGAATGACATTTCATCTGAACACAGGAAGCAGAGAGAGAGAGAAAACAGGAAGTGGGACCAGGCTGTGCAACCTCCAAGCCCACCCCCACTGATACTTCCTCCAGCAAGACTGCACCTCCTGAAGTTCCATAACCTTCCCAAACAGCGCCACTAAGTGGGGCCAAGTGTTCAAAGATACGAGCCTGTTGAGGACACTTCTCATTCAAAGTACGACGCCAGGAAAAATCACAGACAGAGAAAGTAAGGGGAGATAGGAGCCAGCTGAAGAGCTAAGCCACAGACAATACGCACATAAGAAGGGGGATCTGCGATAGGGTCAGCAACGGTGCTCGCCCACCCAGGAGAGGGCCAAGGCCTGGAGTTGGTCGCAGGCTACAGTCCCTCTGCCAGACATGCCAGGCACAGGATTCCACCGTCCTCACTTTCTCCTGTGTCTACCCTTCCTTCCACTCACACCTCTTTGAACGGGCAGCAAGCGACACAGCTGCTTGCACTTAGAGACCGGTAATGAGGAGGTGTGTTTGCACGGGGAACAGCGTGTTTCCTTGGGCAACCCACAGCTTCCTGGCAGCGTGAGTAGTTCTCACATCTAAGAATCTGACTATCCATGCAATGGAGTTGGCCTCAGTGGACCTTACCTTGCTGCCCTCACTGTGCAGTCACAGCTCCGTGGAATGCCTCCCTGCCTTGGGCACGGGTGGAAGGGAGTGATGCGCGCATGCCTGTTCAAGGGGGAAGCAAGTGAAAAGACTCATTCACAAATCATTAAGCTTTTGGGGAAAGCTACGTTATTTTTTAAAAAGCCACTCCAACTCAAGAGATAGAAGTATCTAATGGAAAACCGAAGTGACGGTGCACCAGAGCACAGCTACAGAACCAAGCTGAAAGAGGCAGTCAGAAAACACGTGTCATGAGTGCGACAAAGGAGCAGGGGGCAGAACGTAGCAAGAACTATAGTAGGCCAGACAGAAAGAGCTTCCTACCTCCTGAGAAGGCAGCCCTCTAGATCCAGGAGAACCCTCGCCCCTCACCCGACTCCAGCCATGCAGGAACCCTGATCTTGAATATCCCAGCCTCTGTAACCGGCAGAGAATAAATGTCCATGGAAACAAAAGGGGAAGGATAATTAAAGGAGAAAGGGGGAAATCAAAAAGTAAGGAGGGAGGCAATATAAAAACATCTTCACCTGCCTACTAATTAGAGAGATATAAATTAAACAGAAACATCTTTGCCTTTGAGATCAGGTTTCTTTCTTTTCTATTCTTCTTTTCTTTTTTAGATAGGCTTCAACTAAGTCAGCCTGGCTGGCCTGGAACTCACTATGTAGACCAGGCTGGCCTCAACCTCACAGAGATCCACCTGCGTTAGCCTTCGGAACACTGGGATTAAAGGCGTGTGCCACCATATCCATCAGACACAAGAGCTTCTTAATCTTCATTGTCAACTTGATAGACTTTAGAATCACCATGGAAATGAGCCTCTAGGGATGTCTGTGAGACATTTTCTGTATTTGGTTGAGGAATGGAAGCCACACTAAATATGTATTATACCCTGCAATGAGCTGGAATCTTGGAGTGAAGAAGGAGGAGGAGGAGGAGGAGGAGGAGGAGAAGAACAACAACTAGTGAGCTGAGCACCAGCATTCATCCTCTTTGTTTCCTAACTTTGATTCCAGTGAGGTGGCCAGCTGACTCCCATAACTCCCCTGCCATGATGGACTGTACCTCCTAGAACTGTAAGACAAACAAAGCCCTCCTCCTTGAAGTTGCTTCTGGTGGGTATTTCATCACAGCAACAAGAACTGTAACTAACGCCCTGTGTTCTGTTTTCAACGGACATGTCTCAGACAGCACGCCACCCCACCTCCCCACCCCTGCCCTAATGTAAATGTCTTGTTGTTGTTGTTCTGTTTTGTTTTTTCCAGACAGGATGTATAGTCCTGGCTGTTCTGGAATCGCTCTGTAGACCAGGCTGGCCTCGAATTCAGAAATCCACCTGCATTTAGGTGTGTGCCACCACTGCCCAGCTTACTGTAAGCTTCGTGTCTGGTATAGTCTATGAATTGAGCATTTTTTTCATAACATCAACAGACCTTTGCTAACCCTAGAGTGGATGTGTACAGCTCAGTCAGTAAAGCATTTGCCTTTCATGTATGTGGTCCTGAGTATTAAAAAAGCTAGGTGTGATGACAGTGCATACATGTAATTCCAGAAATGGGGAGGCAGAGACAGGTGGATCCTTGGGGTTCACTGGCCCCCAGCACAGCCTACTCAGAAGTTTCAGGCCAGTGAGGGGTCCTGTCATTAAAAAAAAAAAAGTACCCAAGGAATGACATCCAAGGTCATCCTCTGAACACCACAAACTTGCCCACACACATACATAAAAATGCACACACACACACACACACGCTTTTGAGTTTGGGTTAAAGGGACCTTGAAGGTGTTTGCTGAGGGACTGCATGGGAGATGGGGCCAGGCTGCTGAACGGCAGCTAGGCGTCCTGCCATTGCGGACACCATGCCACATGGGAGATGGGGCCAGGCTGCTGAACGGCAGCTAGGTGTCCTGCCATTGCGGACGCCATGCCACATGCTCTTCCCAGTGTGAAAGGCACGTTTTTCCGGGACTAGGGTAGAGTGGCCTTTGACGGACCCATTCTTGTCCAGCCTTGCCTTGTGTCTCACACTGTCAAGTCTGCAGCTTCCTCCAGTACCTGAAGTTGGCTTTGGGAGCCTCTCGAGGTGAGGTGGAGTGGGGTACAAGGGGGAAATATTGCAGAGACCTCAGGACACCACAGGCAATGTTTGTATGGCCTTTCAGGAATATTTTGGTGACTTCTAAAGTGCAATTTTCCTGGAGTTATTACAAAACTGCCAGCTCATTTCTGAAGGAAAGATCCAGACAAGCTGGCTTTGTGTGCCTCCCCAGTGCGGTCTTGTGGTGCTGAGCTTCAGGAGGTGGCCAGCATAATGTCTTATAATGGTCCCCCTTCAAGAGATGCCCTTGGGGCTCACATCTCTCTGTAATGAAGGTGTGTGTGTGTGTGTGTGTGTGTGTGTGTGTGTGCGCGCGCGCGCGTGTGTGCGTGCCCACTAACACGTCACGTGTGGCAATCAAGTAGAGGTAGAGACTGGCTCACACAGGAGCACTTTTACCTGCTGAGCCATCTAGCTAACTCTGTGCCTGGCTTTAAGAAAAAAGGTGGATTCGGGGATTGAACTCGGGTTCCCATGCTGGCACAGCAGGCAGTTCACCCCGCCGCAGGTACCCTGCCCTTGCTTCTTCTACTCAAGCGAAATAGTTTTCAGGTTTCTTCCTGGGGTGTTGCCTTGCAGCTGGTCCTTCTTCAGTGATAGCCACACCATTCTTTTTATTTCCTCATGAACGTCTATTCATCCTTCAAGATTTTGATTAAATGCTTCCTTGCTTGTGAAGCCTTCCAGACTCTCCCCAGGCAGTTCCTGTAAGTTCCCTCTGTCCCGTGGCAATAATTTTCTTCTGGTGTTATAGCTGGCTGTTCACATGGCTGCCTCTCTGTGGCATCCTGAGGCTAAAGGAAGGAGGCCATCAGCTGTCCTCCTGGGCCACTCTCCACCTTATCCCCTAGCGTCAGGATCTCTCACTGAACATGAAGCAGGTTAGTGGGCAGCAAACTCCATCAATCCTCCTGCCTCTGCCACCTGACCCCTGGGTGCTGGGGTTTCAGGCAGGCATGGCTACCCCAGGCTTTTTATGTGTGTTCCAAGATTTGAACTTGAGTCCCCATGCTTGTGCAAACAGCATTAACCATCTCCCCAGTCCAAGTCAGAGGCGTTCTAATTACTCTGTTCTTTCTCTCTCTCTCTTTAAAATTGCCTCCATTCGTTTTGAATTTTTGAAAGAAGATCCCTGTAATAAGTGAAACAGCTAAAACACTGAAGCAAGAAGTTAAAGATATTTCTTCTCTTTTCTGGGCCCTGAGGCTGTTGATGCTATGGCTCTTGTTTCTCTGAGCTCGAATAAATGCACCCAGATGTGGAGCAGACACAGAACTGTGTCTTATTTTTCTCCCACATCTTTACAAAAATGGGAACATAGTGTAACACCTCCCAACACACACACACACACACACACACACACACACACACACACACATACACAGGAAACTTGCTTATTGTATTTAGTCTTTTAGTACCTCTTGTGTGCTATTATATTGCTGGTGAGAGCAAACTGTATTTGTATGGTAGCTCCATAATAGAAGCCCTGTGTTTTACTGAAGGCTCAGCCATCTTATCAGTGATGGATAATCTTGATTGTCTTGATTTTTTTTCCCACAGACAAAGTGCTTCTACAGATATCTCTTTAAATATATTCTTAAGCATTAGGCCTTTCATATTCATTGAAACAACTGCTTTTCAAAAGAGAGAGCAGCACTGAGTACATGTTTTGAACTTTAACAGACACTAACAGATTATTTTTCCATAGTCTCTAACAGTTTACATTACCGGCAAAGTATACACATGTTAATTTGCTTTCATTCTAACACATAATGCTACTGCTCTTTTTGTAATTGTCAATCCAATAAGTAAGTAACTAAGTTTTCCTTTCTGTGACTAACCCATTTCTTCCCCATTTAAACCTTCCTAACTGCCTTTTTCTCTGTATATTCCTGTTATATTTCATGCTTTAGCACCAATTTAGGTGACTTGTGGGCATATTAAGAACAATATCCTTTCATGTAAGTTGCAGAGATTTAATTTGTCTTTTGTCTATAGTTAAGTATTTTTTTTCTTACAATTAAAAAAAATATTACTAAGGGCTGGAGATTTAGCTCAGCAGTTAAGAGTGCTTCCTGCTGTGGCAGAGAACCAGAGTCCGATTCTCAGTACCCACTGACAAGCAGCTCATAACTGCCTGTGACTCAGCTCCTCTGGTCTCTAAAGCACCTGCATTCAGGTGCACATAACTAACATAACTACACACACACACACACACACACACACAAACACACAAACACACAATATATATATGGAGTCAGGCATGATAGTACATGCCTGTGTCTACTGAAGAAGCTAAGGCAGGAGGATTCCAGGTGCAAGGGCAGCTAGCTAAAAGGCCAGACTCTGTCCCAAAATGGATAAGAAAGGATTGAGGGTGTGGATTATTGGCAGAGCACTTTCCTAGTATGTACAAGGTCCTGGGTTTAGTAAATAAAACCTAAGGAATATTTATTTTAAAAAAACTATGGGATTATGTCTTTTCTCCTCCTCTTACAGTTCTAGGGATTCAATCATGAACAATACCGCCTCTATTCCAGGCCAGCAGGATGGCTCAGAGTATGAAGACTGAGTCTGGGCCTCAGAGCCCTCATGATAGAAGAAAAGGGCTGACACCCAGTGGTTGTCCTCTGACCTCCACGTGCACCAGTGAAACATGTGCTTCTGCTCGGACCAAATGAATCAACGAATGTAACTAAAACTTTAAAAATCTCCTCTATTTCAAAGTCATACAAATTTTTCATTAAACATGAGTGAAATACATGTGCATTTATTTGTTTTGTTTAGGCCCACACTTATTTTTATATCAATCATTTTCTGTTGGATTCTCATGTTAAGATAAAAGTCTGGCATTACCAGATAGGCCCTGCGCTCGGTGCTAGAAATGACAGACTCCCTTCCTGATCTGGGTCCTCTAAGGAGTGTCATAACGCCCTCAGGTTGATTACAGGCGCAATCCTTTCTCAATAAGGAACCTGGTCAGTGTATACCTGGAGATTCCTGGAAACACCCTCCATGTTAATGTGATGTCTTGATACCTTAACTTTCAACCAATGACCTTTTTCAAGACCTCTAACCCCTCCCCCCACCGCCCTACCCCCTGCCCATGGGATAATGAAGTACTGCATTCCTCTTCTTATGACAGGCCTGCGCTGCTGCATGCAAATGGAGTGTCCCTGGCACCGCTCGCCCCATCAAATCAAACGCATTCATCCCTGATGCCTCTCCGTTGCCCAAGGTTTGCAATGTCCCTGATTCGAGAAACAAGCACTCTCCACTCCACTCCTCCCCATGACCATCTGACACTTACTGCTTCATTGATGAACCTCTGAATTCCCCTGGGCTTGCTTGAGGTGCGAGCCCCTGCCTTGCCGCCACCCCTGCTCTGCACAGGCTCACTTGCAGTTGGCTGTTCCTCACGGAGACAGCAGATTTGCCTGAGCCAAGTCGGGCCCCCAAAGCTGCTTGGCTTGGCTCCTTTGGAGCCCCAGACTCCCTGCTGTGCCTGGCCTGGGACTGGCAGGTTTCTAAACGAGCTTTAACCTTCCACTGCTATAGCAGCCATTTTAAAAGAGCTATAATACTTGTTGCAGAGAAAATTCTATTCTCCCGCACGTCCAGCTGAACTAGAGATCTTGTGAAACAGAAGTCTCGTTCTGTGTCCAGGCCTTCTGGGAGATACAGAACAATGATTTTTCAAATGAGTTATAACTTTCCCAATAAGCTGACGAGAACACTTTGATCAGGTACGAGGTACAAAGGGTGTAAACTGGCCAGGCATTGTGGTGAATGGCTGGAATCCCAGTTTTCTGGAGACTGAGGGAGAGGATTACACATTCAAAGTCAACTGCAGCTGTGACTCTGCAGAATGCGATTCTGACTCAAAAATACAAACCAACAAACATATTGTGTCCATTCTTAAATTCTAGAATGTTCCTGGGAACCATTTAGTCAGACACTCATCTGATGACAATCACTGACTGTATCTCAAATGTTAATATTTGGAAAGGCAGATGTCCCCAGCTTTCCTCTTCAGAGATATCAGCCAAAATCTACAACACCGTGTTACAGGGCCCAACTCTAATTACACTTGTTAATTAAATCAGTCTTGCATTGGCTGATGTGTTCAAGGCCTGTCTTAACTACATGAGAATCTAAAAAAAAAAAAAAAGCAGCTCTTAAAAATCAAGGAACACCACAGACTGTCAGCAACCAGCTCTGCTGATGCCTTGGTCATGGTCTTTTCCAGCCTCCAAAATTGGAAGATGATAAATTGCTGTTCGTTAGGCCATCAAGGCTGAGGTACTTGGTTAGAGAAGGACAATAGACACAGCAGCCTGACAGGAATGAAGGTAGCAAGCCTTTCCGCACAAGCAAGCCTTTCTCTCTGTAGTCCACTGCTGGGGCCATTAGGAAGCCAGCAAAACAAGCCTCACCATATACACTTGGCTGCAAGAACGTTGATGTTTAGGCCAAAGCTCTAGCCTAGTGTGCAGATGCAGTGAAAACTTGAGAGCCCTGATACCACTCCCAGCCTAGTTCCCCAAGGGGAAACCACTGGGAGCTCTGCCTTCCTTGTGCCCAAGCATGAGCCACTCAGCAACTGCTCTGCAAACAGCTTGTATTTACTTATTCATTCTTTTACTTTTGACACATGGTCTTATGTAGCCCAGGTTGGTCTTAATTGAAATCATATATATCGAAGGATGACCATGAATTATGATTCTTCCTCCTGCCATTTCCTAGCTGCCACCATACCTAGGCTCATGTGAACATCTTGGGTGAACACATTGAAGACTGGGAAATATCCAATCCTACTCTGAAAGCTTTCAGCATGTATGCATTGGGGTTCCCACGGTGTGTCCCTGAGCGCTTCCATCACTGTCTGTCTTCCAGCACCACACAGCCATCTGAGTGTCTGTGGACATCTGTTCCTCCTGGTGTCCACGTGCTGACTCTAGTGTCTGTGCCCCATCCTGTTTGATGAGTGGAGGAAGGCCACACTTTCCCCGATTCTAGACACTAGAGTCCCTGTGACCCTTGCTCCTGCTGTGTGGACCCTGTATCCTTCCAGCCTTTCAGGGTTCAGGGTCTCCCCAGCACTAACCACTGTGGCAAGGCATCCCCCTCATTCCATCAGCACTCTCTTCTGGCGGCTCTTTCAGAAAGCCCACACAAAGAGGCTTAGGTAGCTCGGGAGCCCTGGAATGCAGAGCCAGACAGCCTCCTCAACCCTAACACCAGCGTTAGACCAAACTCAGAGGGCAAACCCCACACTTGGGGTCTCTTTCCTTGTATTTTTAAAAGAAAGCGCCTTTCTTTAAAAAAAACGAAGCAACACCAGAAACTCACCTCATAACAGCTGTCCCAGGGAAGGCCTGTGGAGGGTCTCCAGAGTATTCCAGAAACTTCTAACATGGGACGTGCGCTGGGGCAAGGGAGGTGGAGGTGGGTGGTGGTGAGAGCATGGAGACATGTTGAGGATTCTGAGAACAGGGAATGTAAGAAAATGCCTTGAATTCGGGCCCAACTTGGCTCTTAAAAAAGAACCCCACCACTCATTAATTGGCCCTAAAATGCACCGAGTGAAAAGGAAAAATAAATGAGCTCATTAAATGCGGAAGAGGGGAAGACCTGGAGGCTTAAACAAGGAAATTCCCAACACCCGCTTAGAAAAACAAGAGGGTAATGGGCACATCGGACCAATGGCCAGGAGCAGAGACTGACCCCTCCAAGGAAGCTGTGTCATCTGTGCCACTCTACAAGGCCCACCCGCCCCAAGCTATAACCAGGCAGGATAGGAGCCCGCATGCCCTGCCAGGGTGGTTGCTGTGGCTTACAAGTGGCCTGTGCCTGTGCAGACTCACAGGGCAGTCAGTGGAGAAATAGAGTGGGGAGTCCCAGGAGCATGAGAAATTCCAGGGAGAATTTTGACTTCAACCATGCTGTGGGAACTAACTGCCTGTGACAAATGGAGCCTTGGAGCTGGCTTAATAAAGGCTGTTCGTTATCCTGCATCCTTCTTGTCCTATCCATCAGCCGCTTACAGTCATGGCGCTGGGCCCGTGCAGGCGCTGTGGGAGGGGCCTGACTCGCCCTTGTAGTTTCCCTAAGCCTGTGGGTTCCTGGTTCCCAGCCGAAGCTTTACTACCTGAGTTCACTTCAGTTTGGTGGGTGGGGGGATTCTGCAGGCTCCCTTTGGCATTCTTTGTCCTTTCGGGGTTTATTATTTATTATTCATTATTTTTTTGTGGGAGAGAGAGAGAGAGTGTGTGTGAGTGTGTGTGTGTGTGTGTGTGTGTGTGTGGTGTACATTTATACTTTCATACATATATGTGCATGCACACATAGAGCCAGAGGTTAGTGTCTTCCTCTTTTGCTCTCCACCTTATATTTTGAGACCGAATCTCTGACTGAGCCTAGAGCTTGTGGCTAGACTGGCCGGCCAGTGAGCACCTGGAATCTTTATGTCTCCACATTCTACTCGCTTCCACACTCAAGTGCTGGAGCTGCAGACTCAAGTGGAAGATTCTGTCTTTTACATGGGTGTTAGGGACCCACCCTGAGCTAGCACGAGCCCCCGAGCCGCCGCCCCAGGCCCATCAGTGACTTCTTAAGCTATGATGTAGTGAGTTTCACTGTGTCATGTTCACAGGACATCTCTCTGTCCCTCAGTATTCCACCCTGCACCCCTCCCCTGTCTCCCTTTTCTTCCCTGCTTATTAGATCGCCCAGTTGTGACCCAGGAATAGCACAAAAGAGGGCCGAGGACAGGAGAGGTGCTGTCCACCCGTGTTTCAGGGAAGAAAGCACTCTCTACGCTGGGAGAGAGCTCAACAGAGCACCCACCTCAGGAGCTCAGAGCCCTGAAAGCCCTAGAAATAGGACGGTGGTTTAAGCTGGTGACCCCAGCACTGTTGCCAGGGGAGTTGGGGTATTCAGAAGTTCAAGGTCACCCTTAACTGTATGTCAAAGAATACATAAGGTCCCATCTCAAACATGTAAATAACAGATAAAAAGACCCGGGAAATGGTTCAGTCGATATGTGCTTGCCACATAGGTTTGAGGACTTGTAACCCCAGAACCAACATAGAAAGCTGGACTTCTGGGAAATAGAGACTAGAGAGAGTAGGTCCCCTGGGAAAAGCTGGCTACGTTGCCTGCTCCAAAGCTGAGAGCTCGGATCCAGTGCAATACCTCTGTAAAGAGGTGGAAAGCAATAGAGGAAGACACACATCCTCAACCTCGGCCTCCGAGGTGTGTGTGTGTTCGTGTCTATGTGTGTGTGCACATGAAAACATGTACAACCCCCCCCCACACACACACTCCAGCAGAAGAGAATAGAGCAGAGATAAGAGGACAACAGGAAACCCTCTCACCACCAAGAAAAAGAAGCGATGGGACTCTTGCTGGCTCTGTCCCCCACCAACCCCACATGGGGACTCTGTGACACAACCATGTCCCCGGCTGACTCACAGGCAAGGCCGTCTTTTGCCTAAACTTGACACCTCTCAGGGAATCCTATGTTCCAGCAAGATCCAACCCAAGCACTTCCTCTTCAGCCCCACCCCCCTTAATGTGGCCATGTAATTAGAGTGACAGAATCGTGTCTGAGCCCCAAGGTCCAGAACCCCAGCTCCACTAATAACTAGCTGTGACTTACCCTCTCTGAATCACCTTTTCCTTCCTTGTCTATAACATAGGTTTAATATTATCTGTCAAATAAAGCAGCCATTGGGATTAGAAACAGTAAAAAATTCACGTCCCCAGTACAATAGGCTGTTCAGATGGCAACTGACACCATCTTACATGGTGAGCTGGATGCCTCTGCTGCCTTTGGTCGCTGGCTCCTCCTCAGCGGGGCCGGTTGTGGCCCTGTTCTTGGCCTGACAGCCAGGACTTTCTGTGACTTCCATCTAGGCCACAGAAACACTGGGTTCCCCGCTTGGCATCTCCAGGGAGCTTACCCTCGGCTCCTGAACGCCTTACAACTAATTGTCATGCACCAATAAGCCCTTGGAATCCAAAGTCACTTACTTTATGGGGTCAGATGGCTACATGAGTTTCCAAAGTGCCCCTGGAGGTCGGCTTTCAAGGTCAAGGCCACAGACTGTTCTGGATGTAAGGCATGTTAGACACATTTTCCTCTTTAACCGCTCTCCAGGGCAGGGTGATTTATAGGAGGGGCCCATGCCAAAGATTTAAAACTGAATTTGTAGTCCCTTGTCTGGCGAGAAATGTGCCTGGTCTTAGGTTTTGTAGAACCGGCCTCAGTCTGGTCAGCGGTGGAGGGGAGAGGAGGGCCATTGGTAGTCCCGCAGGGAGTCCCCAGAAACTTTCTCAGAAGTTCATATGCCACCAAGGGAGGTGATACCAGGACCTTTTTGTTCTGAGTTGGAAACAAAGGCTGGCTGGGAGACACTGGGCTCCTGGGACCAGCTGGCACCTCGATGGTGCCTGTGACTCAGCTGAGCCGCAACCTCGTGAGCTCAAGTCGGGGTCACTCCTGGCCGAGGCTACTGCCCAGGGAACAGGGGCTGTGCCTGCCCACAGGGACAAAAGCCGCTTTGTGAAAGGCCCCGGGACTGTGAGACGGCGCCACCGCGCGGCAGCTGGAAGAAGAGCGGCTAGTGCGGCTCTCGGAAGGGCTGACTGTAGCAGGGGCAGGTGTGTGAAGGTATTTGCCACGGCTACTGAGGAGACAAAAGGGAGTGCCCTCCCTTCGCTCCCACCGAGAGAAACGATTCTTGTACTATCGCCGGGCTCCACGCAGTTGCTTCACCCTAAAAAGCGATGATGTAGACGCAATCCAATGAGAACAGAATAAAGTACTGACAAGCTTGACGGCACTCTGTGGGTGAGTGACACACACACACACACACACACACACACACACACACACACACACGGCATAGTGAGCTTGTGGAAGTCAGAGAACAGCTGTCAGGATTCATCTCTCTCTTCCTATCACATGAGTTCTGGATTAGCGACGGGCATCTCTATGCACTGAACTGTCTCACCAGGCCTCTTGCTAGGGTTTTTGTTTACACAGCAATGGCCCTGTTAGAAGATGCTTTTCCTGCCTCAGTCCCCAAAGAGGCCTTCGATGGCTGTGTAGAATGCATCACAAGACTCTCAAGGGGAACTTGTGAGAAGTGTCTCTATTGCATTGGTGGAGCTTCCTCCTGGAGAGCATATCAGGGGCTTTGCGCTATTTGGAGAGGAGAGAAAGGGGGATGTTGTTGGTGAGTCCAGGCTTCACTTTGGTGAGGGTGAGGAGAGCTGCCTCCTTCACCCAGGGTAAGTGTGTGTGTGTGTGTGTGTTGGGGGCGGGGACTGGGAGAACACTGAGGGCACCGAGTTCTACAGCCTCCTGATGCAGAAACAGCTCAGGCAGCCTGGGCAGTGGGAAGTAGAGACGGCTCTGGAATTGGGGTGCACTCCCAGAATCCCTCAGTGCTAGATGTGTGTTCCCTAGACCCCAAAGAGAGAGGAGAGCCAGGTTTCAGCTAGGCTGCTCCTGCAGAGAGCATAAGTGAACAGCTGAGGACTGCCAGTGAGTCCTGTGCAGAGCGTACACAGGCCAGGCGCTGTCTGCATCACTCTAGGCAGAGGCACAGGCAGGGTTCTCTGAAGAATGTGCCCAGCAGTGTGCCACAGCGAGGGCCCACTTCAGCTTTGTGGGGTCTGGTGCCCTCTTCTGATCTTAGCAGGCATCTGCACACAGACAGACAGACACACACACACACACACACACACACACACACACAAATTAAAATATGAAATAAGTAATTTCAGAAACTGAGTTTTTATTGTTCCACAATCCACCCAGTGAGACCTACCTGAAAATGTTAATGTGAACATGTGTTCTTGTGTGTGCGGGTGCATGTGTGTCCCTGTGTTCTGGTCTTTTTGTTATTTTGTCTTTTTTGGTTGTTGTTATTTTGTCTTTTTTTTTTTTTTTCCAGAGCTGAGGACTGAACCCAGGGCCTTGTGCTTGCTAGGCAAGCGCTCTAGCACTGAGCTAAATCCCCAACCCCGTGTCCGTGTGTTCTGTGAAGACCAGAGGGATCTTGGGTCTCTCATCCTGTCAGCCATGAGGCCAGCAGTCTCCTCTTCCTCTTCTTCCATAGGCACTGCCATCATGTTCTTCCTCACCACAGCCCCCAAACCAACATGGCCAAACCATCATGACAGTCATGATAAATCTCCCCACATCATTTGACTTGCTTTTTCAAGGCAATGCTAAGCTCAGGCTACAACACATCTTCTCCCACCGACTCATGAAGGCTCGCCTTGCTGTTGAGCTCCGTGTATGTCACAGTCCAGTAAAAACACAAGGTTCGTGCTAGGGAGCTCGAAGGGGAACTGCACACACAGACAGGACTGGTTCTTGTGGTAGGGGAAGAGCTGAGAGACCACATGTGACACAATAAAGCAGCCGAGAGATATCACAATTGGGAACCTGGGGAGCTGGCTCAGTTGGTAAAGTGCTTGCCAGGCAAGCCTGGGACCTCAGATTGACACCCACACCCACTTAGAAAGCTAGACTCAGTGGTGCACACTTGGAATCCCAGCGCTGGGAAGGAAGGGACTGGGGGACCCCTGCAGCTCACCCACCAGCTGTCCTAGTCTAAGCAACAAGCTCCAGGCCACGGAACGACCCTATGTCGTCTGACAAGGTAGAAAGTTCCCAAGGAATGAAACCTGAGTTCCCTCTGATACACACATACACAGGGATACACTTACACTTTCGAACACACAAACATATGTGCATGCAAAAATAAACTGTGGGGAAATAACAAAAAGGAGGATGCTGTCCCCACAGCTGGCAGGGCAGAAAGAGGATGGCACTGTCAGAACCAGAAGCAATAATAAGGCCAGGTCTCAAACTTTAGCTCTCCAGGAGACACCAAACCTGGAAGGAGGCAAAACCATCATAGTCCACAGTGTTGCTCAAAGCAGGGAAAGGAAGATAAACAACTTGCTCTTCCTCTCTGCCCACCAGTACCGCCATCAGCCAGAGTAAACAGGAAGCCAGGTGGCAAATGCTCCTAAAATGTAGTTTCCAAAGAAGAAACGCCTTGGGGCCCAGAAAGCAAGCATGAATCTTGCCAGCAACACTGTGTTCTAGGAACCGTGGGAAGATTAAGACACACCATCACTGACAAGCACCGGAGTCTTGAGCCTGCAAACTGTGATAGTCCAGTGTATTGAGGACTCAAGAGAGCTGGACAGTCCAGCAGGCTGTTTGGGGAAGAATCCACACCTGTCTGCCAGGGACTGGCAGACTCTTAGACAAGGTGACATTGAAGCTGGAACTTAAAGGATGAGTCGGGCAAGTAGATAAAAAGGAAGGTGGGGTTGGAAAAATCAGTTGGTGGGAAGATGTGCCGGAAGACAGAGGAGCTGGGAATGATAGCAACCAATCACATCGTTTCTCCATAAAGCATCCTTTGGTGGCTCCTTACTGTGTAATGGAGGAACCCTCCATCCTTGGCAGAGAGTGTGAGGCTCTGCTCTCCTCAGCCTCATCTTACCTCCAGCATGTCTGAGACACCCATAAACTGGAAGTGGTGACACAAGCCTGTGATTGCAGCCCTGGGGAGGCAGAAGCAGGAGAATCAGAAATTCAAGCTTTGGGCTGGCGGGACTGTTCAGTGAGTAAAGGCCCTTGCGGCCAAGCCTGATGACCCGAGTTCAGTCTTCTAAACCCGTGTTGGGGAAGAAGAGAAACCAGTTCCCGTAAGTTGTCCTTGTGTCCACATACAAAATGTGATGCTTGCTTGTGTGGACACACATACACAGTTGTAAAGGTCAGGCATAGTAGTGCAGGCCATTAACCCAACATTCAGAAGGCAGAGACAGGTGGTTCTCTGTGAGTTCAAAGTCAGTCTGGACTACATATCAAGTTCCAGTTGGAAGCCAGTAAGACTTCAGTTAAAAAAAAATTAAAAAAAAAAA